>NC_089819.1:16384400-16431900 GCF_029633855.1 Hoplias malabaricus | reverse complement strand
AATAAATATTTATTCAATGTATTTATTAATGTTAAGAACTCAGGTTTTTTGTAGTGATATTATCGCTCTTTTTCGGAGCAGAAATGACACGGAGCTGATCCCTTTCTGAGAGTTTTCGACTGAGGGTTTTGACGTCATCAGAAATAAATTGTGGAAAATATTTGGACAGAGAGCAGGTCCTGTTCTGACACGCGGAACTAAACATGAACAGGTAAATCGCTGGGCACCTGTGGAGATGTGCTCTAATAATGACCACCACGTTCCAACCACTGTTAGAAATGACATTTATTTAAAGCATTCTCAGTTCCTAGATTTGTTCGTAGCTACGCTACAATTAGCCCAACTACTGCACAACATACTTTACATTCTCCTTTAGTATAATGTGCTCTGAAAGGCCACAGCTTTATCTGTTTAATAAAATTAAAAATGTTTTTATTTTTATTCGGTCTGTGTACAGCTGGTTTCACTCAGACAGACTCTCTCTATATATTTTTCTTTTTTTTCTTTCCCCCTCTCTTAAACAAAGAAGGGGACAGACCTAAGGTGCTGTATAAAAGTCTAAACGGCGCTGGCCTACTTACTAACCCCCTCAGGTCCTGGATGATCTATAAAATATATAAAATACCGTCACTAATTAAAAATTCTCGTGCGCACGTGACACACCTGGGCTCTTTGTTCCACTTCTTTACATCAACTCCACGGTCGCGCGCGCAGCGATAATAGGACGGGAATGAAATCAATGATGGGGAATGTGTTCTAGGGGCTGCCTTTAGACGGTGAGTTCTGTCTGTCGGTGAAGACACGTACCGCTTGTGTTTAATGATGGCGGCTGGATGTGAGAAAGGCTCTATGTGCGGATTGGCTGGAGCTCGCCCAATGAACCGTTTGACAATAGGCCTCATGTTACATTTCCAGTTTTCCAGGGAGGAATTCCGCCGCCGTCTGAGAGAATCCGAGTCTTTAGATCCAGTGAAAGGGCAGATACAGTAGTAATAACAGTAATAATAAAGCTAATAGGCTCGATAGCGAGAGGAGCATCTGAAGAACAGAGGGTCTGCATCATTCACAGACACTGGCCCTTTCCCGCGCTTTAGTCTTTATAGTGTTTTACATAAAGACCATCTTTGCTGTTCTGGTGGGTTTTTGAATCACTTCACATCTTCTTCCTGCGGCACGTCACGTGCAGCTCGTCATCATGTGGTTTATTTTTATTTTTATTTTTTTTTTTCTGAGGGTTTCCACGCGCGGCATAAAATGACACGAGACGTGCTGTGATAAAGACTGCCTGCCTCCTCGCGCTGAGGGGAGAGGGAGGATGTGATGGGGAGGATTTTGAAGTATGAAGAGCTTTGTGGTCGACCCCTTTCATTCCCTGACCACAAACACTCTCGTTCTGAAACAAACGGGACCCCAAGCGCCCCCCCCCCCCCCCACACACACACACCTCCCTCACCACCAGCTAGCCGTGAAAGATCAGCTGACCTCTGGGGCTCTGTCCACTCTCTCCTGTTTTGTGGGGGCCCAGCACTGGCCACTACGTCAACGGTGGTGCGCAAAGGTTGGGGCAAGTCCTGGTCTAACCACATGTGGTGTTGCACATCTTCTGCAGAGAGGAGGACTAGAGACACAGCCCTTAGACTTTAAACAGAGGACCAGTGATATTCTCAACCAATGCAAAGCATCATGGACACGCTAAATTGGGGTGTGAGTCGTTCAGGGATAAATGCCACTCAGGGACAGCTGATGACGTGTATATATATATAGTAGAGCGCGAGGGGAGGCTTCGGATCATCCTGCATCCTAATGACTCCAGAAGAAAGACGGGAGGAGAGGGAGAAAGAGAGAAACAAAGGAAGAGTGAAGGAAGGAAAGAATACGTCCCGGTTCCTAATGCTTGGAAGACGCGTATACCACCCAAATCTCTCCCTCGGCTTAAACCGTCCGTTTCTGCTTTGCTTTTGAAGAGAGTGTGTGGGGGGGAGGGAGGGGGCAGGCCAGGTCATTCTGAAAGAAAAGCAGCCCCCCCACACACACCCCCACCCTTCTCTCTCTCTCTCTCTCTCTCTCTAGTGTATTCTGAGGTCCGCTCCTCCACCGTAAAGAAGAAGCAGCTTCGTTTAGCCCCGGCCGAGGCCTATTTGCTCCTAATGACTAACACAGCTCTGTAATGGATGCACAGGTTTGTTCAGCATTCATCAAAGCACCGCCGCTAAAACAGCAGCCATACACTGGACTAATGAACACAACTGAATTCTATTCACTGCCTGAGGTTTCTGCTTTATTCAGTCGCCTGCGAAATTTGGATTTGCTTTAGGTTTCATTGTCGTTACTGTATTCATTTCAAGAAAATAAACAAAATACACTCGGTATAAAACGCTTTGTATGCGTTAAATAAAGTCATCTGTTAATTTTTAAAAAATATTGTTTCATTAGAATATATCCCTCAATGTCCAAACTTCTGCCTGCGCCTGTTCTGAGCCGAACACCGTTCCTCCGTTCCAGCAGCGCAGCCTCAATAGGCCAGGAAGGCCCGCGGTGTAGACGCAGGCCCTGTAGGCTTTGTTAGCAGCTCCGTCTGCGCTGCTGTTCCTTAGGAATGCCTGCAGTCTGCTCTTCCCGCGCGCGTTAGCTGGAGGAATGCGCGTGAATTTATCAAACGGCCAAAGCGTCTCGAGGCCAGACAGGCGGCATAAAGGGCGGAGAAGAGCAGCACGCACAGCCACATAATACCTCTGTCACCAGCCGGCCGGCCAGAGAGGAGGCGATGAAAAATACCCCTCTCCACACAACGCTCCAGTCATTTATTATCAAAGAAAATGGAAGCCATGCTGAGAAATTAGTCAAATAAAAACGAAATTAGAGCGATATTAACAACAACATCATTCACCCCCCAAAGCCTGTCACACAGCCCCCCGCACACGGACCACCGAGTCTCCCCTGCGTCTGTGGCACTGCTTATGTGATGTGGCCTACACTGTTTACATTTACAGATTTATATTATACCCAGTAAACAAGGAACGTCCCTGGACGTTCAAAACACGTCTAAATGTAGTCTGTCCGTCGAGGACATATTTTAAACGTCAATGGACGTCCAAAATCCATCTTAATAAGTTAGTTAAGTGGTGACCAATCGATAACGTCAGTGGACGTCCAAAATGCGTTTTATACAAGTAATTTATTTCGGGACCAATTAATAACGTCAATGGACGTCCACAATACGTCTAATAGTCGTCTTTTCAATGTCTGTGTTTGGACGTCTTTTCAACTTTCATTTTCAACCATAAGAGAACGTTGATTAGACGGCAGTCATTACGTTATTTCAACGTTGAATCAACGGCTAAATGTTTACTGGGTACTGATATAATAGAAATAATAATAATAATAATAATAATAATAATAATAATAATAATAATAATAATAATAATAATAATAAATAAAAGTTCCTGTGTCGATTTCAGTCCCGAGCTACAGTGGGTGAGTGAAGCGGATAAAGCCCGATATGGAGGGGTTATTTAAGGATAATTTGTGCACAGTTCTCTCAGTAGTGCTGGTCCATTTAATACACCACCATCAGTAGTCTTAAAAATAAATTATATATAAATATATACATCACTTTCACTGTTACTGCTTATATTTCATATATCTGTGACATTGTCGTTTATTTAAGAATGGAATAACGACACATTTGGCGCCCGGTGACAGCGGTGAACCAAAGGTGAATCCGCGTCTCTGTGAGGTGTGAGTTCCACCGGCTCGCGGCTGGAGTTGTAATTGTAACAAAGTGCAGCTGATTATAAATGAAAGGACTCTCCGGCTGCGGTGGCGCAGGCGCACAGAAAGCATCTGCTGAGTTAGAAAAGGCAGGCAGTGAATTGTGCAGCAGGCGCAGCAGCGACAGAGGGCTCGGGGTACACAGGACTGCTGCGGAACGCCTGCGTGGAGCGCGTGTTTGCGGCGGGGAATTAACACCGTAATTACAGTTACACAGGGCTGTTTTGAAGATCTCACGATAAGCTGACGTCACCGTGTTTACCGTCTTGTTGCAGGCGGCGAGGGATGAAGCGCGCAGGCGCAGAGCAGGCGGCTGAGGTATTTAGAAGGGACTGCTAGCAACAGGTAGGTCTCAGACAGGAGAGGAAGCACGAGGCGGGAGCTCCTTAACAAGCAGTCCGGACTTTCACTTCCAGCTCTGAATTATCCGCTCAAACCCTTAACGAGGAACGTTTTCAGATTCATCCCCTACTCCGCAACTCTGCTCTCTCTCTCTCTCTCTCTCTCTCTCTCTCTCACTCTCTCTCTCATTTTTCTTTCGCCACCCCCCCTCCTCCTCTCGTCTACCCCCAAACGAACGCGGGCACGCGCGCGCACTCCCTACGGGCGCGCACACGAAGCCACACACTCACAGGCGCGTCTGAAAAGGACAGACACAGACAGAGCGTAGAGATGTAGAAGAAAGAAATGACAAACAAACGACTTACTTTCTTTACTCTCCCTCCACCCCTCGCTCTCTCTGTCCTCTCCGCGGTGAGGGGTCGACGTGGTCTTCGGAGAGCAAGAGTGAGGGAAGCGCGAGGAAAGAGTGCCGCTGGACGTCCGGGCTCTGCTCCTCGTGCGTCTCATGTGTGCGTTTGGTGGAACACCCCGGTCCCTCATAGCCAAACGCTTTTGAGTGAAGTGCAGTGCAGATTGAGACATATTGAGCCCCCTTTAAGAGAGAGGGGGGGGGATCATTTCATGTGGGAGGTTGGACGCAAAGTTTGGACTCGTGACTGGCATTCCGGAGAGACATGCATATTTTAAAACAACAAAGCGAGATAGAGCCGGGGTGGGCAGGGGGAGGAGGGGGGAGGGGGAGCAGAGGGGGAGGAGGAGGAGGAGGAGAAACTTGGAAAGTGCTCACTAAGTGATAAACAGCTGTCATTGTTGGATTTATTAATTATTGTGATTATTATTTCTATAATGAAGACTATTATTAGAGCTGGTTTAGTTTTGTTTTCCCAGCGCACAGTAGAAGCAATGCCTGAAAACGTTTTGGAAATGTTCACTCGTGTTTACCCAGTGTGGCCCAAGTGCTGCCACTCGGTGCCCTCGTGTTTACTCTCCAGAGGCGCCCCTCCACTGATATCAACAAGTGGGCTTAACTTTGTGTTCCTTCATTTTCCTTTACAACAAAAAACCTCATAACTCCTCTCAGTTGCTCTTGGAACCGCACTCCAGCAAAAAACAAAAAAAAAAAAAAAAAAGCTATAGAGTCCCTCCACAGGCCGTCACGTGGTGGGCTTCCCCCGGCTATAAATAGCCTGTTTACCGGTCTAAACAACTCAGTGTCGAACATGATGTGCAGTAGCTGTCAGTGCGGATCCAGGGAGGACGTGTTAACATGCGCTGACTGGCTGGAGCTGCTCACGTGTGCTGGCTGAACCCATGTTTAGAGTAGAGAAGCAAACGCTTGGTGTTGAGTTAGATATCTCTTTCAGTTGTCAGTGGTCCATGGGCATGGAATGCTAATACGGACCCCCTCCCTCCTCCTCTATTCTCTCTTCTCTGCTCTCCTCTTCCACCGTGTCGTCTCATTCCCTTTCTCTCCGCTGGCAGAAGGGATCGATAGCTGACCCGATGGTTTGGCCACTGCTTTATTTATCTGACCAGGCAATGATATTATCAGCCTTGAGCGTTATATACAGCAAACGTCTTCCTAAATCAACACAAAGGGATCGCTTACACAGCGTTCTGGGCTTTTCTCGCCTGCCTCCCTCACACCAGGCCCGACCACACACACACACACACACACACACACACGCATGTAGAGGCGTCGCCTTATGTTACGTTCACAACTGGGGGATATTTTATATCCTGTTGTGCTGGATTTGATCCATGGCTTAGAGCTCTGCCGCGGAAGGAGAATTATGCAGCGATCATAGACGATGTTAGCAGTAAATGCAGCGTCATTCCCAGGTCGCCTGCATATGGTCTGTCTCTCTGTGTCTCGTACAGCCTTTTACATGTTATCAATTAACATAATAAATCACCACACAGCGGTTATAGAAAGACAGAGTCGTGTTTCCAGGGCCCGGGCAATTTCTCAATTCCAAGTTGAGAATCGGATCTTTTGGTCTTTGCTAGAAATTCAAACCCGTCGACTCGAGTACGCGTTCCGGTTCACCTTAAGAGCCTTTTTGCTTGAGTCGTCCAGCGCTCAGCTCCGGGCAGGAACCATCGAAACCCATAAAATATGACTAAACAGCCAAAGAGTGTCAGATAAACACTCGTCTCTCAGCCAAGCGCAACTAAGCTAATAGTTCTGACACAGCTGCTCCAGAGAGACCGTTTAACATCCCCAGCCCTCAGAGACCAGCTGCTGCTTAAAGGAAGGCGTTCTTGAGCGTTTCAACTCAGCTCTGTGAGGTAAAACTGCCATGTAAGCGATGACTGACAAAACGAAATAAAATGTTCAAAAAAGAAAAAACATGAGCCAGCAATCGCTATCAGTGCGAATCTAATGGAGCCCCAAAATAGCTGCTTCTTCAGTGTGAGCCGAGGCTGTATATGATTCATGTTCCTTTATGGATCAAACCTTGCTTTGTTAATTAGTAACACATGGCACGAATTCAGTCCTTAGCAACTATTGCTTTATATAGCCTCTGGTCGAACAAATGGAAACCTCAATAGAATGTGCTCTGCTTAGAATGCAACAGAAAAAAACCCCAGAATCATTCTTCAGGGATTTTGATCTCATTATTGTTGAACATGAAAGTGTTCTGAGCTTCTGCTCCACGCGATGGTCAACAGTTTAGAAGAAGCATTATATAACAGTGCAGCTCCTGCTCGGCTCTTTCTCTTATCATGTTTTGTGGAACTAAAAGAGCTCCGCTCGCATGACATTACTATTTATGCCACAGGCCGATATTCCCATCACACACTCACACACATTCATACACACACACATGCGCAGGGTGACTTGCCGAATTTCAACACTGACGATTTACATGCTTTGTGTCGCTACACAAAAGCTCCGTGGAATCCCCTCGGGTGTTTCAAGTCGAGCTCCTGATAGCGGCTAAGCGACTATTTTCAATTCAAAAAAACTCTCAACTTGAGAAACATTGAGACAAAAAAAAAAACAAAAAAAAAAAAACACAAAACCAAGAGCAGTCAAAGAGCCATTGTTTTGGGTCCTTTGGGGTAATCAATCAAAAACGTCTGTGCCCTACGTGCTCTTCTCCGACTGTTTCACTCGGGTCTTTTTTATTTTATTTTGTCGTCCCCTCAAACTCGCTACAACAGCGTTCACGGTGCGCGAGGCTTGCTTTGGTAATATTCCGTTTGTCTAAAGTGAATAATTACACTGTAAAATAATAATAAAGAAAAAACACACAGAAGCAGCACGAGGCGCCCTCTCTTCAGAACATCCGCCAAAAGAAGCAACATTTTCAAAAAAAAAAAAAAAAAAAAAACGAAACACGTGATTAGACCCCATCACTGCACGGAAATCTACAAAAGATCAAATTTAAAATCAATCACACTCTCAAACCCAAACTCTGTGTGCTGTTTGACAACCCTCTTCCTCTGTTCCTCTTGAACTTGAAGCCAGCCCCAAGAGCTCAGACTCCTAGTGATCGATGACCCAGTGCGGTGTAAAAGTTTGGTCAGATTTTAGACGATTTTTTAATTGAATTAATTAATTATTTTAAATATGAAAACAGCGAAACACGACACACCTTTTAATGAACACAAACTGGCGGCTAAATGTTTAAAAAAATGTACAAATGTATGTGATTTGGTCAGAGCTACAGTTGGGTTTTTTTGCACAGCTTTAAACAAAGATAGAAACATAAAGCCCCACCAGGTTTAGTTCTTCTTTGAGCGTCCCTTAGCCCTTCATTTTCGTTCATTTACAAAATCAACAAACAATAAAACACTGTTTGGTTGAGGAAATTGTTGCACGCGCTAAATAAATACATACGTGGGTAAATAAATAAACAAACAGATATTTGCCAACGTCAGCTTTGCCACTTTTTTCTCCCCCCATTTTTTAATTTCTTCAATTTTCCCAGAAAAGCGACCTGGCCTCAAAACGAAGACATGGCCAAAGCCCACTCAGCATTCCTCTTCCGCTCAGGTTCAGCTCTCAGAGCTCACCACTCTCCAAATGTATTTCTTCCAAAATGTCAGATTTGACAAATTCACTAATATTGAGCACAGACTGCAGCATAATCACTCGCTGAAAGAGAGAGAGAGAGAAATAAAAAACACGCATCATTTCCAGCCGCAGAACACGCGGGGCTGGAGTGCAGATGTGGGAATAAGAGGGGGACAATCTCAGCGAGAAAACAAGCAGCTTTTTCCCTTTTTTTTCCCACAGTCGTGCCCAATGGTTTGAGGCCGAACACGAATTTCTCACTGTCTTTGTACAATACATCACATTTAGTGCTGCTATCGAGCGCTTTCCATGCTGCAGTGTACATTTCCCAGATTGATCAACGCATAAACTGCTGCTGTGAAACATTCACAGCCCCACAGCAAAATAACATTAGTGGGTGGTGGGGTTTGTTGTGAGTTTATTTTTCTCTTTTCACTTTCTCATCTGTAGTGACAGGCTTCGTCTCTTTATTCCTATCGAAGGCCTCTCTCTCTCTCACACACACACACACTCTCTCTCTCTACCTCTATTCCATTCTCTCTCACTCTCCTGGAGCAGCAGCAAGCCTTTCAATCCAGCCTGGGAAAAATATTAAACATTAATGTGCTGAAGCAGGCATAGATCTCTGAAGCAGTCGCTAGCAACGTCACCCAAATTGTATTCCTCTGTGTTTCCAGTGAATACACAGCAATGGAAGAGACTGAGGCGTCTGTGCAGAATATAACCGAGTGCCTTCCTATGGAACATACCGCGTCCCTGGGTCTTAGAACGTGGCAAACAGGTGAGGGGTCAGTAGCAGGTGGGCTCTGTGTGGATCACTGTCACAGCCTCTGAACTGGCCGCATTTATGTAAAGCGTGTGTGCCTTATTTATCAGTTAGAAGGTAAAAGAGTGTGAATACTAATAAAAATCATAATAATATTGAAGCAGCGCCAGAGTCCAGAGAACAGTGTGAATCATATAAAAGGTGCTGAGAGGGAGACATAGTTGCCTATTTCTTTTTTAATAGTATAGTCACCATCACACAACTTCATCAAGCGACCCTTCTGCACAAGCATATCATGGGTTGAGCAAAATGGAAGCAACAACCAATAATAATAATAAAAAACAAACAAAAATGAAACCAAACAAACAAAAAAGAAACAACGAAAATATCAAGACGCAACAAACAAAATGTATTTCTAAAAGAAAAATGATATATTAAAAGTGCTTTTGATTTCTCACTTTCCTCTTTGACTGATGATTGACTCAACACTCGCACTCACACACACACTCACACACACTCACACACACACACACACACAGCCAAGAACAGTAAAAAGTTTCATTTCACCGGCATCTTCTCCTTTCAATTGTCCATGAGGTCTGTTTTTTTTCTTTCATTTTTCTTTTTCATTTTTTTTTTGCCACAGTTGCAAGTCCACAGCTTCAATTATAGGGAGGAGAGGGGGGTGGGTGGGGGGAGTTCAACCATCAGTGATATTGTCATTGCGATTAGACTGTTTCTTATTTGTCTAAAATTTTCTTTATTGTTTTTTTTTTATCGTTTTAAATTCTCACTTCAATTTTAATTCTTGGAGAACATAGCTTCAACAACATATATCGCACTCATTATAAGAAGCAAAAGGTTATATCAAAAAATCATTAGTATAGAATCACAGAAAAAACCTGGTTTAGAACCAGAAAAAAATACAAAACAGAGAGATACATAGACACAGGACATTTCTTATAATTGCTTGGAAACATTACTTTCCCGCTAAGTCTTGATTCATTTTTTTAAACTGCGCATATGATGTTCTTCAATTTATCTGTACGTACTTTGTTTTTTGTGGGATTTTTTCGTGGTTTTGTACAAAAAAGGAAAATAAAGACTAGTATTTTACAAAATGGAGCGTGTTCTTGATGATGGCGATGGATTTACAAGGGAGTAAAGTCCAGTTCTTTAATCTGTATACATTGCGTATTCCATCTCGGTCCGAGAAGACAACAGAAGAAGAAAACAAAAAACAAAAAAACAAAAAACAAAAAACAAAAAAAAACAGAGGAGAGAAAGTGTCTTCCAAGTTGATCAGAAACGAGGTCCTATATATCGTCTTCTTGAAAGAACGCTGCAGAGTTTTTTTGGTCCTTTAGGTCTCTCTTTCTTATTCTCTCTCTCTTTTTGTTTGTTTCGCTCGCTCATTGGGATCATTGAATGGACATGTAGGGCCAGTTGAAGCTGCTCCCAGATAACAACATATCCCTGATGAGGGTTTCAATGGGAGTTTTACCTACCAAGCGAACGAAGAACAGCTGTTCGATTACGGACGATGAGACGGTGCGGAGGGAAGGCAGCCGCAGCAGGAGCTTGCCGAAACGGCTCGGCTGGTTCGGGTACTGGCTCCTCACGTACTCCTCCAGAGCGCACTGAGATTTCTCCTGCAGACTCTCGATGTGCGCCGCGTCCGACAGGCCGCATGCGTCTACGCAGACAACACATACACAGAAGAGGGGAGGGAAACACAGCTTTATCAAACCACCCTTCGGAACAAGCTTGAACAAAATGGAGTAAACAACCAACACAAGCAAGACAAACGACAGAGAAAAAAACACCGGAAATAACAAGACGGTATAACCAGGGTAAGTCTGACGCTGAATGATCATTTAAACACACACAGGTTAGTGTCGAGGGCGTTCCTAAAGCTGAGCTGAACGTGTGCAAAATGTGAGCATTCCTGGTCAAGTCCCAGAGAAAAGAAACGAGCTCCTGGGAACACTCGCTGCTAATTCAACATTTTTATTTTCTTATATAAAATTTAAAAAAGGAAAACGTGGAACAAATAAACACTGTGTACTAAAATGTGCTCCGTATTTAAATAGTTTAATAATTTACCTGCCATTTCAAAATCAGCTGAACTTTGACGGAGGGTGCCCTAACTTTTGCAGAACCATTGCAAACTCCTTGCTTCACGCGACGCACGAGGAGCTCCGTCATTATAAATAAACAAGGCGAGTACGCAATCCCTCAAAGAGCGACGCGACGGATTCCCCCTCGCGTGGCACAGGAGATACCACACACGCGCTCGTAAATCAGACGCAACAACCCCGGCCGCATCTTCAGCGGTTTTTAAAGCACCGCTATCCAAACACGCTCGAGTGGGGAGAGCGTGGACCAGGCGGCCATGTTTGGGCTAAAACGTCAAATTATGCAGCTGCATATTCGCAAACGGGGCTGGATATGGTAATAACTGAATTATGACCTAATTACTTTCCAGATGCTATCGAGTCATTCCTTCCCCTGCCAGAGACAAGGCCGCTGGAAGCAATCAAATTTATGACCTGGGCTTTAAGCGAGGAGACAATCGCCCAAATTTAGGGAAAGGGCTAAATCAACATTACATGAGAAGAAAAGATCTATTTCCGCTGTCTAAACACCGCCGTCCAAGAACGGAGCTCGCCCACTCAGTGTTATCCTCACAAAATTGCAATTATTATAGTGTTGTTATTTTATGATGTTATGACGTATTTATTAGTACGCTAAGAGAGCTCTAGGACTACAAGTGGAATCTACACATGTACACGACATATAATGGATAACGGATTATTCTTAGAAACCAGCCTATAGCCTGCTGTAACAAAAGCCAACATGGTGTAAACAACATATCAGGCCCAATAAGAATGCAGAATTCATTTATAGGGGAGGACCCAAATGACTATGTTTTATATATATTTGCCTTCATTTGTAAAAAGTCCTATTTTGTAAAACGGTTTGCCACCTACATTCTTTTCTTGTATTGATCCTAATTGCATTGGACTGAAACGCACTTCGGTTCAGTCCAATGACCTTCTGCACTTCTGAACTGTGAAGTCCGGGCTAAAATCTCCCAGTAATGTGACCTTGTGCTCTGTGGCTCGAGCTGCGTGGGCTTGTGAGGAAAAGAATACTTCAGTGTGCAATTAATGGAGAGAAGTAAGTGGACGTCAGAAGACGTGTGTTAATAATTTAAGCTTCCAACTTAATAAGACACCAAACACACCCAGGCCTGCTGGAGGATCCAGACAAAACAGTGGGGCCATCCCTGCGTGGTGAACCATGATTTATAAACAGAGAATAGACACATAAACTTAGTAGATTCGAAATTCAAAGCGATTTGGATTCTGGGCATTCACTGGCTAATACGTTAGCATTGCTCAGCAGGCTAGCTCACAATGAAGCGTAACGTTTACCTAGTTTTCTGTTCAAATGTTGCTAAACTGAGGTGCAGTCAAATTACTGATATTTTACCTCACAAAAAAATGACAAAGGACCCATTAAGAGCAACTGCATAGCAACTAATGTGGATGAGGTCCATACTGAGGCTGACGTCATTGCTAGGGGGGTTAAAAGCACTATTACACTTTAATGGGGAATGTGAGCAGAATTTTGAAGAAGAAGAAAAAAAGATCGAAATCAGGCAAAAGAGAGAAAAAAATCCAAAGAATATAAACACGACCTTTTCACTACTTTCACTAGTAATACCCCATGCTTCTGGAAGCCATGCCAGGTCACACAATGCCCCAAAGACTGCGGCCTATTAACTCAAACTGTAAAGCTTAGCGCATTAATACCATTTTTAATGAAAAATCATGCTAACGCTACAAATAAACTTGGCGACGAGATTCTCTTTAATGTCAGCTCCTCCACATGGCAGAGCAATAAGCCACGCTGTGGGGAACTGTACGCGATGAAATATTTCCTTTGCTGCCACCAACCACCCCATCATTTTGTAAAAGCTACAACAAACCACTCGGCCTGAGACTGAGGTCTTTATTGTCATAGCTGGTGTTATAGCATCTTTATTAACACGATAAGACTCTCCTAGCATCAAGTGTGGGATCTACACAAATACTGGACAAATACGTTTCACACAAACAGAGACAGCGCTTCGTCAAATTAAAATAACTGTTGTTGTTTTTCCAAGTTAAAATCACAAAAACACTCCAGACTGAAAGATGATATCGAGCTAAGACACGTTTGACAGATTTATAGCGTAAACTCCATATTTTATTCTATTTAATGAAAAATAAATACACGTATGAAAATGCCCTGTGATTATTTAGTAAGACTGTCGCAAATAGCTTGTGTAAAAATGGCCACACATCTCTGTACACTCAAGGCTTTGGGAGTACATCATCTAGAAAAATATCCAACCGCCTTCAGGCTGAATTCTGAGATTTCACTCGGGCCTACAATTTCCACGTTTTTTAAAATGGACGCCTTTGTGGCTAGGGCTAAAACAATTGGCCACCATGTTGTCTGTATGATAATTTAACAGCGAGGCCAAGAGGCTTCATGATCAGTACTTCTTATGGAAGGCAGCGAGAATTATCACACGCCTATCTTCGTGCTCAAATGAAATGTGCTTAAAGATAATTGTGGATAGTTTTAATAAACACCCAGAACTTAGAATTGACACTCGTTTTTTTTTTTTTTTTTAATACCTTATTGTCAAAATTATGATTTGAAATTTAGAATTATGTCCCACGACTATTTTGAGAGGGCTTTTATGTGTAAATACAACACAACGTTATGAGTGTATGTGGATTAAAAAAAAAAAAACAGACAAACAAAAAAAGCGTTTTGCAGGACCAGCATCGCTACGGTTTGCTGACGCCTCCAGCTAAAACTGGCACACACACACACACACACACACACGGTGGTTTGTAAAAGTTTACACACTGCTCAAATGACACATGATTTTTAAAACTGAAAAGGAGCACACACACATCTACAGAGAACACAGGGAAATATAATATTTTGTCTCCAATTCTCTTTTTTGTTTAAAATATTGGAAAACACGTAAAATATAAAACTATTTTAACACCAGCAGCAGATTATCCGTGACGTGCATTATTAATGTGCCACAGTGTTAGACAACAGTAGATGAGATGTGTTCTTTTCAATCAACCGAACAGTGCCTAAACTTTTGCACACACACACACATACACACACACACACACACACACACACAGGAGACTCACCGGAGGTGAAGAGCACGATGGCCTTGATACAGCTGTACTCCGCCGAGTCCACGTGCAGCGCCTTGAGCTTCTCCACCTGCTCCTGGAAGATCCGGATGTGGTCCATGAAGGCCACGACGCGGTCCGCGGACATGGGTGAGGCGTGGAGGCCGGCGGCGGCCAGCAGCGGCGCGACGTGCAGCGGCATGGAGCACTGAGCCGCGTTCAGCACGAACAGCTCGCTCCACGTGAGCCGCAGCAGCGACACCTGGTCCGTGATCTGCAGGTCGGGGAAGAAGGGGATGTTCCGCGCCCACTCCACGGCGCTGAAGAGCAAGCGCGCCGCCAGCTCGCAGATGTTCTCGATGCCCATGATGTTGTTGGGCTGCATGCACTGGCTGCCGTAGCGCGACGTCGGGTAGGGCTCCGCGCGCAGTAGCAGCGAGATGTAGCCGGAGAGGTAGCAGTGGCCGTTCAGCGGGTCGCCGTTGGTCAACGCGTACTGGCCCGGGTTCGGCTGGCTCGGGGGCATTCTTCCTCGCTGAACCGCTGACGAAAACAAAGAGAGGGAGAGGAAATGTGCATCCAGCAACTGAGAAACAGCGTTCACCATTTACTGACGCAAGGCTTCTTTGCTTCTGCTGGGTGCAGAGCTGGACAAGATGGGATTGGGCTTTTTTTTAATACACACAGATAATAGTCTGCAGTCTGACACAACTGGACAAACACTGGGTTAATTTCTGCAATTACTCTGTAATATTTTTGTTTTTTATAAAATACACAACAACACAATAACTGCGTGGATGTGTGTACACTTCCTGAACTTATTTACACCTATTAACTGAATCAACCAAACATCTTATTCTTACGTTCTTATATAAATATATATATGTTTGTTTACGCAACACTAACGCTAATGATAAAGAATATGGAATATTAACTGAACTAAAAATAAAAATAAAAATGGAGCTGAAAGAAAACTGAACATTAGCACCAGTCAATCTGTTTACATTGTTTCTTAAAGGTAGTGTGTGTGTGTGTGTGTGTGTGTGTGTGTGTGTTATATCGCTATGAAGCCTTTATAAGGTCATAGCCTCTGAAGTGTTAATGTTTACGTCTGCGTTTGTGCACTTACACAGAGCTAAACGTGCCACTGATATTTCTTAAATGGAATACTCCTACCGCTGTTGGCCATAAGCATGAAAGCATCACAGCCTGTCTGTAATAAGAGCGTGCACTCATTTACTCCAGCCTATATCCACTCTACCACACCGAGAGCAGCAAGGCTACAACTTCCACCATTCACTCTGCACGCCAATTATTCCACATTTTGCAAGGAGTGATTAGTTTCAGGGCGAAGGGCTAAGTGGGCTAGCTCCGAGCGCCTAACGGCCGCCCTCCAGTTCAAATAAATACAGATGCGGTTGGTAAAATTCAACGCCAGCCAGCGTAAATAATTCTGAGCAAAATACACAGTTGTTCTACACTTTGCTGACAGAAAGTTAGTACCGCCATTGTTCACATGGCTTTGGGGTTGAAACAGGCCTCTAAACACACACACACACACACACACACACACACACACTCTCTAGGCTACGACCAGTAAACCCAACACACTCAACTTCCCTGCACTATCGTGAAGCCCCTCTCATCACTGGGTTAAGGCAGAAAATGAGAGCTGGGGAACGTATAAACTAAGACGAAGCACCAGCAACGAATGTGTACAGTCTCTGTCACACACAGAGACCTCGGGTTCAGGCGTCTCGTGCAATTGAGCGGTTTGAAATGGATGCAAGTAGCCTGTGGGCTAAGCTCAATGCTATCAACGCTTGTAAACAAAACGCTCGCTGACTGTAGCGTGCTGGTTTTAGCCTCCACACAGCTAAGAGTAAGAAAACGTGCTGTGTATACGTATGTGTGCACGAGTGTGTGTGTCTCAGTGTGTGTGAGGAGCTCGACCTTTACATAACACGGCTCTCTGTGAGAGCAGAGGGGAAATGAATTTGGAAGAGAAAGAAGTAAAACAGATATTCACCTTCACGGCGCATGCCCACTTTTAAGCACTTCTTTAGCCGACAGTATTGGCACTGATTGCGGTGGTGCTGGTCAATAGGACAGTTCCTGTTGGCACGGCATGTGTACGTTAAGTTCCTGCGCACGCTCCTCTTGAAGAAACTTTTGCAGCCCTCGCAGGTGAACTGGCCATAGTGCTTGCCGCTGGATTTGTCGCCGCACACCACGCACTCGATATGCTGCTGGCTTTGAGTCGAGTTCTGGCCGCTCTTGTCCGCGGCCGTGCCCGGCGTGGACGGAGGTCCCGGCTGGCTGGGGGTCTGTGGGGTGTGCGGCGCCGCCGAAGCCGCCTGCTGCTGCTCCCTCGCCGGCTGCGCCGCCGCGTTGGGCCCGCTAGGAGCTCCACCGGCCACGTCGTCCTGCGGATCGCGCCAGACGCTAACTACCATTGCCATATCTCGGGCCCAGGGAGGAAAAAAGTGCTTTCAAGCGCTCGGTTCTCGGAGCTTGGGGGGCTTTTTGGGGGGGGGAGGGGAGGGGGAGGGAAAGATAGAGAGAGAAAGCGAGAGAGAGAGGGAGAGAGCGAGGGAAGGAGAGACAGAGACAGAGAGAGAGAGAGGCAGACAGAGGGGAGCTCGGACGAAAGGTGTCTATCTCATAGCAAAAGAGAAAAGTAGGAGCCTAAATCGATGGATGCATTGGGACAAAATATTAGGAAAAAAAAAAAATCAAAATAAATGAACCGATGGATGGAGGACGAGGCGAAGCCCGATCAGGATATGCAGCTGTCGGGAGGCCAGTTCCACGGGAAATTGCAGTCAGCCATTCGGGAGTCCCGGTCGTGTGGAGAAAACGAGTCCCAGAAAAACAAAAAAACAAAAAACAACAACAAAAAAACAAGTAGAATGTGGCGAAAAGCAGCGGTGCTATTGTTGCAGTTTTTAGCGCTGGAGGCTTTTCAGCTTCTCGCTCAAAAAAGAAGCAAAAAGGCGCTCAGTCGGTGCGCTCGCCGTGGACGTGGACGTGGACGAGGCGAAGAGCCGGAGCCGAAAAGCTCTCTCCGGCGGATCCGCGATCCAGAGAAGTGCAGCGCGAGATAAATCCCCGTCTTTTCCCCTCTTTCCTTCCGTGCTCCTTTCTCCGTCTTCTTGGCGGCTGCTGGAGAGAAGGCAACGACGCCGAGGAGCGGAATTCTCTATCTATGTTCATGAATAAAGCTCATCTGGTCCAGCCAAGAAGAGAGAGAGATAGATAGAGAGGGAGAGAGAGAGAGAGAGATAGAGAGAGGGAGAGGGAGAGAGAGAGACCCCCAAAAAACGCACGCACGCACACACACTCGCACAACACACTCTCTCTCTCACACACACGGACACGACAACGTCGCCCGAGTGCCTATGCAGTTTCACCTCTTCCAGTCGGTACGGCGCGAGGATAAAGAAGAGCGAGAGAGAGAGAGAGAGAGAGAGAGAGAGAGTGAGTGAGCGAGAGAGAGAGAGAGAGAGAGAGAGAGAGAGAGAGAGAGAGAGCGAGAGAGCGAGAACAACACAACTAATAGAATATGCACGAAGGAAAAAGAAGAAGAATAAGAAGAAGAAAAAGGAGAAAAAAAAGAAGAAACAAAAAAAGAGAGCCCCCGAAAAAATGAGCGCGCGCTTTGGACGGGAGGAGCGGCGGCGCGGAGGAGCACTGTTTCCGAAACGGAGATCCGCGCGAATGTCTGTATATAGTGAACTTTGACACTACTATTGAAACTGACACGTTTCTATGGAGATCGCTGCGCCTTATATGGTGCTCGTGTCAAGGAGCCAAGAGAGGGGCTGCTGGCGACTGATAATCAAAGGCGACTGACTGGTCAGAACCCTGCGCGGAGGGGGTGGACGGGTGGGGGGCGAGAGGGAAGGGGAGGGGGGCAGAAAATAGGAGGCTAAGGTTAGCCAAGCCTCCTTCACTCCATTGGTTAGAGTCCTCGTTCCTTGCTACCTACGACTGAAGAGGGAGGGATGGAGGGAGGGGGTGATGGGGGGAGGTTAGATGGAGGTGGTGGTGGTGGTGGTGATGGGGTGGTGGGGGGGTGTTTCTGACATGCAAGATTTACACCGCTCTCTCCACCGCGTTGGTATTTACTCGGAAACCTGATTAGACGGTGTTAGAATGTATTGTGGCTGAAAAATAGCTAAAAAAAAAAAAGACAAGAAGAGGAAGACCCCCTCCCCGGGTTAGAACCAGGGGTTCGACCAAAACAATAACAACAACAACAACAACACTACCAGCAGCAGCAGTGAAAAACTAACGAGTAGGACCCTGAAAGTTTCCGAGGGGCAAACGCTTTTGTTCCTCTCCCCGAAGCTTGTGGGTCTTAGAGCCCGCAGACTGATCCGCTGTCGACCGCCGTGATACGCTGCCACCCCCCCAAAGTGCTCTGACCGTTGTAAACGAGCTAGTGCGCGCGGTTCTAGAAAAGCCTTGCTCTTAGAAAGCCCGGGCAGAGCACGAGCGAGAGGATGCGCGAGAGGAGACTGCTATAAAGGCGCAAGCAGGCAGCCCTCGCTCATGTAAAGAAACAAAGCGACGGACACGTTAGACAAACGAGAACGAACGTGGCGTTCTGACGCGCTAAGGTCGCGCGGGGCTTCGCCCCTGTGGTCGCGGGGATTCGGTAACGGCGGAAGTTGCCGGTTGTAACGGACGAGCGGCTGGTTTTATGCGCGTGAATAGCGAAGCCTGCGCTTTACCGGCTTATAATGTCTGGATGGGGCTGCCATCTAGCGTACAGTAGACAATTACAGGCAAGGGAATCATTTATTGTTGTCATGTCTTTGGAAGTCTATAAAAACAAAATAATTTATGAATTTACAATATACCCACTTTCGTGATTACTGTTGACTTATTATTATTATTATTATTATTATTATTATTATTATTATTATTATTATTATTATTATTATTATTATTATTATTATTATTACTGGTGCTTGTGGATGTCCATGTGCTCTGATGACGTTTGTGCGTAAACAAGAACATGTCTCCGAGCTGGAAATGAAGAGAGCGTGAAATAATAAATAATAAACACTCAGACAGTGGGGAGCAGCGGTGGTCCGCATGACGCGGTCAGAGCCCGTTAGGCGGAGAGGAGTCTGGAAGGCACTCGCACAGACGCGTAAAGCGCGGAGGTGAGGAGTGAAAGCTGAATGGGAGCTGGACGCGCTGACCAGCAGCTGCTCGGACACTGGAGGTGTGCTCCTCTCCCCTAAGCTCGGCTCTCTCTGCTCCGCGAGCGAAAAAAAGAAGTGAAACGAATACGATTAAAGGAGACAAAGAGAAACTTCTGTAAGTGTATCATCAAGATTTTCCTCCACCGGGCTGAGGGAGACAGACAGAGAGAGAGAGAGAGAGGGAGAGAAAGAGAGAGAGAGCGCGCGCGCGAGAGAGAGAGAGGGAGAGAGGGGAGAAAGGGAGAGGGACGGCGAATGGGAGCACAAGGCAAAAGCGAGCAAAACAGCGAGGGGGGAAAAATTGGACAGTGGGAAACCGAGAGAGAGGGAGAGGGAGAGAAGGGGAAAGTGGACACTGAGAAAGTGAGAGTGAGTGAGTGAGAGAGTGAGAGAGAAAGTGTGTGTGTGTGTGTGTGTGTGAGAGAGAGAGAGAGAGAGAGAGAGAAAGAGAGAGAGAGAGAGAGAGTGTGAAGGGGCAAAGTGGACACTAGGACACCAGCGATGTTCCTCAATCTGGCTGCTGTCTGAAAGGCAAGTAAACTCCATCTTTCTTACATCACATAACCGCCAAACTCCATTTGCTGAGATTCGGTCGTCTTTGAAACAACAAACCAACCACAGAACCAAGAAATCATACCGCTCGAGCTCATACAGTCACATCTCGCGCGTTCATTGATCGTTGTAGGAACCTGTTTCCATCCGTCGCCTAACTTCGAGTGAGTTGCTCAGCGCGTTTGAACGCTAAACAGAGCTTTTCCTCGCGACTGGACCCTCGCCCGGTCCGTGCGCGTGCCTTGTCGGATCACCTACAGCACAGATCGATAAAACTCTGTTTGTCTGAGCGATAATGTCAACGCATTAAAGCAACAGTTCTGCGATCGAGTTGTTCACTCGCGGGAACGGCTGAGCGCGAGCAGTGAGGGGATCATTTATTAAAAACACACGGCACGTTGGCCTCCTTAAAACCCGTCCCCAGCGGCCACAGCTCTGCCCTTCCACACTGGCAGCTTTTACACTGATAATAGATCTCCGCCAGTGTGTTAACATTCAGAATGTGCTCAGTGTAACACACTGGAAACGCTGCTCCGTATTGAGCCGTAAAACCGTGCGCTCTGAAACATCTGAAATCAGCACAATGGCTCTGCACTGTGTTTACTTTGGGTAAGAGGTTGTGGTTAGACTAGTTTTGGGAACAGGGCTCATGTGATGGATTTTATTCACGTGAAACGGATGTGTTTGAAGTCAAAGGGATGCTGTCATATTAGCATTCCTTATACGGTTGGTTTTGAACCTCGGAAAACAGGAGAACTTTTGGCAGGTGCTCATAAACCCTTGGTTAACTGTAATAACGCAGTAATAACACGCTAAAAAGTAATAGTTGTTAAATAGAATTAACAAAATATGTAATTGTGGCATATATATATATATATATATATATATATATATATATATATATATATATATATATATATATATATATATTTATGAGATTGATTATGAAGCTCTTTCAAGTTTGAGACACAGCAAGCATATATATATATATATATATATATATATATATATATATATATATATATATATATATATATATATAACACACACACACACACACACACACACACACAAAAGATTATTAGATCCTTGCTGTATCTCAAACTTGAAAGAAGTCCATAATCAAACATATAATAGATCAAATGATTTATAAGGATCTTTGTTATGCTGTAAATCTCTTGCAGCTTTTCCAAAGCCACATTCTTCCTTTTACATGTAATCTAATGCACTCTGTCTTTAGGCAGAACTGTTAAAGTAATAAAATGCCACGAATGGAGGACCTCCTACCAGGCGAGCAGCAGAGCTCAGGCGCGCGGGGCGGACAGTTAAACACTGAACTCGGATTCAGAGACGGTTAAGACGCTAGAGTTGGACAGTTAAAGCAGCAGAGTTGGGGAGTTAGAGCACTTTAAGAGCACAACAAGCACATCTTCTGATCGAGGACTTTTAAAACCGGCGAGCGTCGACTGATCGTTTCCCATGAAACATCGAAGGCCTTTTAAAATAAACAATAAAATAAATCCATCTATTTGGGTTCCAGAAAGTACATAACGTGCCTTTGTTTCAGGGCGAAAAAGCACGTTCTGTTTCTACCCCAAGATCAGAAACGCCTCGTCTTTCCACAGCAGATAATAACAACTGCATTTTGCATTTGAGTCACATACTTTTACTTGTTTTTCTAACCCTGACAAGAAGATAGTGATTGAAAATTGCCTCCTAGCGCCTTCGTATAGGATTGATTTATGTAAACTACATGCTTGAACAGTGTTTTACATCAGTGCTTCACACCGGGCCTGCAATGAGCGAATGCTAGACAATAATAGAGCTTAATTATTGCTAATAGCAGCATCGGTATTGGGAAAAGCCTGTGTGGTCTACTGTATACATAAACACACACACACACACACACACACACACACATATATATATATATGTTAAAAAGTATCTGAAGTAAGTACATTTCCCTGTCTATTAAAATTATTGAATAATATGCAATAGCCATTTTAATCAACTTTTCAGAGTTGGAAATCAGATGCAGTTACGATACACAACAGCTACAAAAATATTGTCAACAACTACACCTCAAAACATCAAATTTACAACTAAACATAGAAAATATAACCTACAGCTACAGCTCGAAATATGAAGTCTTCACAGAAAAATCCAATGTAGCTACAACAACAAACAAAATAAAATCTGCAGCTGCAGCTAAAATCCAATCTTTAAAATCACGACTCCTCCAGTGAAAGCACAGCAGACATGGTGCTGTTAGTGTGCTGTAAATTAAAGTTGAGCTCGGTTATTTGCCTCAGCCTCTGCGTGCTTTTACCCTCTGAAACCCACGTTGTGCCCCACTCTAATGCGGTGGAGTTTTTTTTTTTTTTTTTTTTTTTGGTTGCAGGCCCCTTCGCTTTGAGTAGGTTCGGCCTGAAAGGGAAAAGGAGGGGGCTTTTGTCCGACCTGATCCCTAACTATTTGGGGGGCTCAGATTGGTGTGAAAGGGACGAGAAGGTCACTCGAAATCGCCTTTTATCCGCTGCCATTTTCTCTATGGATCAGCAACTTTCAATGGCCATCATCTAATCGCTCTTAATGGAAAGCGTAGTCCTGAGAGATGGGCAAAATATCTTAAACTACCGCACTTACCACGGCTCTTTAACACAGACACAGCCGGCGTGGACTGAAGATATTTAGAAATGTAGAATAAAAAAGAAATAACTAAACAAAACAACATCAACAATAAAACAAAATGAAAAATAAAATATTATTATTATTGGAAGAACACTACTAATTTCAGCAATTACAGAAAATACCCATGAATGCCTCCTTATGCGAAATGAAGCTGTGTGTTTTCACAGGTTAAAATCCGAAGTCGTTTATGTTTGTTGTCATGAGGGTACTGAAGGACTCGGAGGCTGTAAATGGACAGAAAAATCTAAATAATATTTTATTAGCGAAAAACAGGAACATTACTATTTTTAAATACACAATGTTTGTTTTAAAGTCAGACAATAAAATATTACTGCTCCCACTGTCCCCTTCACTGTGGTCACCCCCCCCCCGGAAACTGTTAGAGACGTACAAAAACAAAACACGTTAAAAATCTATAAAACCCAGCACCCAATCAACGGCACCTAAACCTGACGCTAAATACACCGTGTTTCGTCGTATCTCGCGCATGAATTGAGCAGAGCACGCGCGTGGACAAATGGAGGTGGAATGGTTTTTCCAATTAGCCCGCGGTAGGAGCGTTAGTGAGAGGGACTGTCAATTTATGCCGGAGGTAATGGCTTTATTGCTCACAAACCATCATCTATTTAGAGCATATGTGCTAATTGCGTTGGACGGTCTCTGAGAGCAACACCATAAATTCGACAGTAGTTAAAACAAGCCCGGACCCACAGCAATTAGGCCATCTTACACCTCTGCAAAAGGAGGCGAAGCCGCGACGCGGACGATCGTGCGCGCATGCGCAGTATTACAGGGCTGGCCAGTGCCTTGAGTAGTGAGAAACGTTCACATTTGGAAGCCTAAAGGACACAGGTCAGCACAGTCCGGGGCTTCAGACATAATCAGACAGAGCTCAAAATATTACTTTTCATAACCAGCTTCTGGACAAAATAAACAAACATTTCTCCGTTGTATGGAACGTTCGTGGAATGTTTTTAATACAACTTTACAAAGGGTTACCAGACGTGTCTTAGTTACTAAAAAATACCCTTAAGGACTGTTCAGAAACATCAGCTAAAATAAAAACAGGCCAAAATTAACTCTTCACACATGCGCCATAAACGTAAAACTAGCCTTGACTGAAAACAGTGGAGATTTGTTTAAGTGCTCAACTCTTATTCACTGAGAGTCTTTACACGCGAACGCTTCCTTTCCACTGAGTCCACATTAAACAGCACGATCTGTTGGTGTAAGTGTTGTTAGCAGTTTGGAGCACAGCGGACAGTGGAAAGCTGCGGGAAATGCCCTCGGATTTTCTTCACTTCTCCGTCTGATCAAACCAAAGACCAGGCGAGCTCTCACACTTCACCTCCTTTAAACAGCTGCGCACTTTCTCTCTACCTTTATTTTCTCCGCGTGTCACTGCTGCGTTATATGTCCGAGCATGAACAGACAAACAGTTATTACATAGGTATAAACCGTTATAACGGAGGCAGTCGTTTAAAACGGTTGAAAGAAACAGTGCGGAAATGGAGATAAGAGCCGAAAAATGGACTAAAGAAGAGTTTCAAGAATTTACATCTTCATAAAAGTGGAGACAAAAGAATCCTGGGATAAATCAATACCCAATGAGACAGAACATTTAATGAAGTGAATTTGATTTGAATCTTTGGAGAATTGACTTATAACTAAATAAACACACACACAATACATAAAGGGTTTCATTTGTTTTGTATTAATGCATTGTTATAAATGTGACACTGTTCATGTGTAATAAACATTTATCAGCTCACACCTTATTCAAAAAATCAATTGTATGACAATAACCATGGTATTTACATTTTTTAATTTGCAAACATTTTTTATTTTGCAAATTATGCAATAATGTGTCTGCATTATTTTCAAGCAGACCACACACACACACACATGTATCACACACACTTAGTATCTGGTTTCAGAATTAAGGAAAGTAAAAAAAAAGTGTAAAAAGGAACACCTATCGAGGAACACTGCATCATTTTACTACTGCATAAGAATGACCTACAACTTTACACATTTCATGATGCAGGGACACACTCACACACACGTTCTCAGTGTAAAGAAAACTCTGCAAACTTCTTAAACAGCGATTCTGCATATTTTTGCACATCAGAATCTGCTCAAACTAATTTTGCACTGTAAGGATAACCCAGCTTCGTCTTTCCCCTAAAACTGTGATACTACATTATTGTCACACACTTCACACTCGCACAAATGTGTTTCCTGATGCGTTACCCTTGTGTATATTTTGTAATGAGAATTTTGAATTGATCTGAATTATTAGCCACACTGGCAACTGAGAAATATTAACTAAAGTTGGGGCTTTGGACTCTGTGTGTGCGTGTGTGTGTGTGTGTGTGTGTGTTTACTGCATTCAGAAGCAGTTAAATGGGTTCAGTGAGTACAAAAAGTCTTTCCCTTTCCACTAGCGTGTATTTCGTGAACATTCTCTGAAGTTTGTAGGTCTATAAATTAATCTGGTGTTTGTTTTTGGGGTTTGTAGAGGGCAGCCTACATTGTGTGATCACAGATGATATCTAGCCTCAGAAAACAGGTACTGAACACACTGAGTATGTGTGTTGTTTTGTTCATCAGGGCACATACCTTGTTAATTTACCCTCAGACAAGCAACAGCCTCAAGGTCCAAATGTGCACCTTGTAAAATCCACTATGTGGACGTGGCATTTGTTTCATTTAAACAAATAAAAATAAAATCAAATAATACCCAGGCAGTGTGTAGTGAATCATTGGAAACTAAAAAAATATAACGGCAATAGAATCTTTCCTTAGTAAAGGATCTAGAAATGGAGAAGGTTGTCACATTCAAATGACTTTATTCTGAGAACATACCCCTTCATAACCACGATGAACAATTTCTTTACTTAGTTCCACTGCTTATTAAAAGCATTAACAGTTTTGTACAGTAGTGGTTCTTTTGTAAAGATTCTAAAAAGGGTCTGGACAGTACCACCTCAGCAAACAAAAGGGTCCAGTCCTGTCCTTTATTTTCTGAGTGAATACCTGCTGAGAGATTGGAGAAAGATCATCATTTATGTTGTTTTAGAGCTTGGGACTTTTTACATTTCAATTCTAAGCTTTATGTCCACAATGGCATTACAACATTATGTCAATAATGCATCACCTACATTATTAAAAATTAAGGTCGCACAGAAAGTCTTCTTTTGAATGATACAATGAAACAACCTCTAACACTTCTTTAACAGAATCGTTCAGTTTCAAGGGTTTAAAGATGTGTCATTTTAATCTCGTCGAGTATGAAGGACTGTTAAAATGATAAAAAAACCTACAAGGTCCAAGCCGATAGAAAGCTTTCCTAGATCTGTACGTTCAAGTCAAGTACTTTTTGCTGTAACACGTCCGTCAGTGAGGCACGGTGTTCTGACTGAAAAACAGCAGTTTTCTGACAGTCATCTCAAAGTAAACATTAGCTATTTGTCAACCGTTCTCTGGCTCCCTCTTCATAGTCAGCTCTCATCGTACAGTCCTTATCCTCACTACTGCTGCCATTTCAGATCCAGCTTTCCATGAGTCAGCACCTGGACCCATGAGTTTTGACATATTTGAATTAATTACAGCTTTTCAATGTGGTTGTTTTTCAGCGTGCGCTTGTGTATAACCAGTTACATACATTGGGTTAATGAGTTGTTTTCTTCCTGACAGGTTTGGCTTGCAGTGACACTTGAGCAGCTGCAGGTATGTCTATACACACATGCTCTCACTCAGCAACATAATATCATCATAATGTCAGTTATTAATACGTAATCCCATTGTAGTAGCGACACAATGTTTGGAATAACTGCCTGTTTATTTAAGAACAAACTGAGAGCTGCAGCAGCAAATTATTTATTGTTTATGAAGAGAACCCTTAAAAATGTATATATTTTCAAGCCTAAGATCACATTTAGTAAATACTGATATGATCGCCACACGGTTTTTGATTATGTTCAGTATATATATATATTCCATTTATACTCCACAGCTCACCACTGAAGTGACGGCTGGGATAAAAACAAAACCGAAATCATAAAGTCTTATAAAAAGGTTGTGTCACAGGTCCCACGGAGAGTTCAGTGTTGATACTCCTGCTGTGGGCTTAACACTGAATGCTTGCGGATTGAGAGGGGCAGTTTAGAATGTCAGTTTTCCTTCTCTGTCCATCTTGTCACTGAGTAAAATGGTCTCTCATCATTACTGTCATGCTGAAATGTCATTTTTTGACAAAGCGCCTGACTAAGTGTGGTCTTTTGGACACTGGCACAACGCTCCGTCATTTCTTCTCATCTGACAACCAGATGATGCAATTTGGCCACTAAAGCATGTGTGTCCACCCATACATTCTGTTCCATTCTGCCTTGTTTTAACGGCTCTCCGGAACGCTGCGGTCTCGTGGTTTAATAACCGTTCTGATAGTTGCTGTTTGATAACAATGCCTTCTTCAATATAAATATTTTCTATGGAGCAGTGCCATAAAATAACTATTTTGGTTCTTTAAGGAATCAGAGTTAGGCTTAGGGTTAGAGTTTGAGGTATGAAGGTTCTATACACGGTTCTTTATCTTTTTAAAAACCCAGAAATGTTTCTGGCATTTCTAAAGCATGTGCATAGAGCTAAATTAAATATTTCTCTGGCCCTAAAAAGTATGTTTTATATCTGTCTGCCCTCTAGGACATTGATCTTGCAGTATAAGATGAGGTCATCAGCCCTGGAGCAGTAAGTGCTTTGACAATGTTAATGCACCCATGTAGTCATGATACATTTCCATTTTATGTGTCTGCATAAGTGCTAACTCGCTTCCTAGCACACACATGGAAAAAAAATCAAACACAGGAAACCCTGTGCCTACATCTCTGTTTATGCTCTGTCCGTCTCTCCCACTCTGCACCGAGTGTCCTCTGTCCCCTCTCTCTATCAGCTCTATCAGTCTCTGGGGGAAAAGAATGTAGCCATCATTCCTAAACACACACATTCCTCAAGGCTAGATCCATCATATCCTCATCCAAAACATTAAAAAAAAAGCAGGACAACAAATTCTTTGCCCTATGAAAAAACAATCCTTCAGAATGATAGAGGCCCAAGCATTACCAGTGGTGGCACACCACATTTGGTCAGTTTCGGATGTGCTGTATTAAGTCTCCTTATATTTTTCTTGTTTTGGTAATTGTACATCCTGTAGGAGAACTATATCTTAAGCTAGTGATCACCTGAGTTTAGGAATAACATGGCATCTCCTGCAATGAAGCTGAGAATTTCCTGCAGTAAATATAACATTCACTAGATAAACATTTTTTTTGAAGATAGAAAACAAAAATGAAAGCACTGAGGGAAACAAACAAAATATGAAGTAAAGAAGACCAAAAATATAGGAAAGAAATGAAGAAGATAGTGGAATCAAAAGGAACGCTTTAGCACGAGTCAAAGAAGGGAAAAAAGAAAAATAAAGAAAGACTAATTAAGCGATTTCTGCCATTTATTTCTTTTTTTTTTATACTGTAATTGTGAATGCACAGTATGTGTCTGGAAATATCTCTTAGCACCATTACTAAATGATAATTGGCTTACTGGATGTTCATTGTTATCATCTGATGTTAATGTCATGTCTGCTCCAGCAGTGAGATTGAGCAGATTCTGATGCTATTTGATCCCTTTGGTGTCTTTAGCTCTTCCTTCCTCAGCTGTGCTCAGCTCCCCTAAGCCAGCACGAACAAAAGCTATTGCTCTTCATCTATCAGAGCATGGTTAAAGGTAAGTGGCACCCTCTATTATGATGACAAGGCAAGTAATGGTACAGTCTGTCCCCCTGGTTTCTGCATTACTTATTTATAGGTTAACCCCCCCCCCTCCTCCTCGGGTTTGGGCACGTCTGGGGTTTCTGGGAGCAAGTGGGCGCCACAGGTGAACACCAACCACTAGAGATACATCCAGAGCAAAGACACTGAATGAGAACTGTAAATAATGTAAATCTTTTTCTTATATATTTGTGTGTGTAATTTAAAGGTGGAATTTATTGATGATGTATCTGAATGTATTGAGTGACCAAATAAAATGACCTCATTCATCTATATCTTGCTGTATCTTCTTTTTTCCCCCTAATATCTGGGGTCTTCCTTTGTCTAATATCACATGGTTTATCGAGGGCATTATTGTGTACAGCTCTCAAAGGACCAGGGTGCTTCCTAGTGCAGGATCACATGACCCGATCATGTGTGTAGATATGATTTTCTTATTGGTTGGCCACAATGTGGAATGTATTACCGGCTTTTTTTTTTTTTTTTTTTTTTTTATGTTGGGTCGGTGGGGCTTAACCTTTGTATGCAAGCAGTGCGGAGCTTCTAGCCATCCCCGCCGACGAGTGGGGGGACTGCAGCCTTCATTTTGAGGGTGATGACACCTGCCCTTTTCAGCGGGCTTGCTGGAGAAGCCATGGGAATGCTCCCCTGCACCGGAGCGTCTGAATATTGGAACAATGTGCGTGAATGTGCTGCCACATGAACAATGCAACACCACATGGTGAGGTGATGGTGGGTGGAAAAAGAGATGGCTGTTTTCAATGCCCACCCCCACTGTGATTCCCCCTCTCTCTTTTTCTCCCTCTCTTTCTCTCTCCTCCTGGATTTTTCCTCCTCTGTCTCCCTTTGCCTTAAAGCCCCTTCTAGCCTTTAGACTCCCCTGTGTTGTACCTGCTTTTTTAAAAGGTAAAGACAACACAAACAACAACATCGGTCATTCTCGCTTATAGAAGAGGGTGCTCCCCAGTGGACGGAGGGTATACGGCTCTGATGACAGACTGCTGGATTATGTCTTGTATCGTGTGGTGGCTGTGATTATATTCTGTCTTTCATCCCTCTCTGTTCAGACACAGGGCTGTAGGGTTGCAGCTGTGTGGCGGCTGCCTCTAGTGTGTGTGGATCTTGCCTTGTGAGTGTGTGTGTGTGTGTGCTCCCTAGGGGCTTTCTCCCTGAGCCCAGGCTCTCTGATTCGGTGTGTAAAAGCGCCCCTGAATGATGGATTACTGTGTCACCGCGGCCTGCGAAGGATTAATTTGTTTCATTGATTTCTCTTTAGGCAGAATGCCAGCGTTTGCCGCTTCCCACCTCCTTCCCGGAGACTCCTGGCTGTAATAGACGGTAATGGCCTAAGACAAATCAACCCGTTTCTTGTAAAAATAGCAGCAAATAACCCCTGACTTCGCCTCGCGAGCGCAACCAGGGGGACGCTCGATTCTGACGGCTGCATTCACAGCGGGCATTAACCCCACTAGGAGGCTGAACAAAGCCATAAGTCTGTAATACTTACAGCCTCCACTCATGGCTCAGAATGGATTGGTAATGACCGCCTGTCTGACCATACGGGTTAAGCATGGTTTCCCATTGCAGATAACACAAGGAAGCCCTTATTCCGTCCTGTTTCAATAGCTTGAATGCTCTTTTACCAAGGTGTAGGTGTCATGTATTGACAGTAATAACAGGGAAAGATTATTACACACTACACTACTGAACAGATCATGTTGTAGCCCCTGTGTGTGGGTGGCTAGGGGCATGTGGTTGCAGTGTGGCCGGCCTGGGCAGTGGATGAGAGAGCGTGTGTTGTGCTTTGGCCAGGGCTACCCTTGTGATCCTTCAGGGTTCTGGAACGAACACACACACACACACACACACACACACACACACAATACTGTGCAAAAGTCAAAGACCATTCTTCATTTAAAATGAAGGAAATTTGAAAAAAAAAAAAAAAAAAAACATTCATAAGCTCCACTGGTCAAAGCCTACATTTTTTTAGCCTCTTTCACCTTGTTTTGCTCATGTCCAGGACCCTCACAGGACCACCACAGAGCAGATTTGATTTGATGACACTTCAGTGACACTGATACGATGCTGCTGTGTTAGTTTGTGTTGTGCTGTTGATCAGAGTGTATCAGACACAGCAGCGCTGCTGGAGTTTTCTTTTTTCTTTAAAGCCATTATCACTTTGGACTGAGTGTTGTCCACCATCCAAAAATACCCAGCCTACAGCGTCCTGGGAGATGAGCTCCTGTTTCTGACTTTACATCTAACGAGGTAGGTGTCTCTAATAGTGTTTTAAACTCCAGCAGCATTGCTGTGTCTGATCCACTCTTACCAGGTCAGTCACTGCATTGCCTGAGGGTCCTGAGCATCACAGAACAGGGCGACATCGGGCTAACAATATGCCGAGGAAAAGATGGACCAGTCTGTAATTGTTGAACTACATAGTGCTCCTGTGTGGTCAATGGAGCTGATAAAATAGACAATGAGTGCAGAAACAATAGGGGATTACTGTATACACAATTTATTTTTAACTGAATGGTCCCTAAATTGGGTGGCACCGTGGTACAGCAGGTAGTGTCGCAGTAACACAGCTCCAGGGACCAGGTTGTGGGTTCGATTCCGCTCCGGGTGACTGTCTGTGAGGAGTTGGTGTGTTCTCCCTGTGTCCACGTGGGTTTCCTCCGGGTGCTCCGGTTTCCTCCCACAGTCTAAAAACACACGTTGGAAGTTAGGTGACTCCAAAGTGTCCGTAGGTGTGTGTCTGTGTTGCCCTGTGAAGGACTGGTGCCCCCTCCAGGGTGTATTCCCACCTTGCGCCCAATGATTCCAGGTAGGCTCTGGACCCACCGTGACCCTGAACTGGATAAGAGTTACAGATAATGAATGAATGAATGAATGGTCCCTAAATTCCTAGACAACATAAACAGTACCCAGTCGTTTCTGCTCTGGCATCCACAGAACCCACTCTAGACCAGGACAAACAGATCAAAGTTAAGCCTGAGTCAATCCCTACTCTTCCTTCCATTCAAAGTTTTATTTACCATCTATCCACTCAAGGCACTGTGGACTGAACACTATCTCCCAGCAATCCGGCAATCGGGAGATCCCCCTCTCCCTCGGACGTGACAAAGTCTTTCAGCTCTGATGCTGTGGGAGGATTAGGTAATCTCAGACATGATACCACTAGCCGCTATCCCCTCTTTCTCTCTGTCTCTCTCTCTCCAGGCTGCTGCTGCTGTCAAGTGCCATGTTCTTCGGCGAGAAAACAAAGGTTCTCAGGGGTCCTTACATCCTTAAGTGGCTTCAGAAAAGGTTAGTCGTCAGGTAATTGTCCAGCTCTGGTCGGGCTTATCTTAATCATGGTGCTTGAGCTCCAGCTCCAGTCCCTGTTATGAAGAAGCAAGCGTTGCTAAGGGGAGGGAGGTGGTGGGGGACAAGGTGGAGGGTTTTGTTGTCCTTTTTTTTACATTTTTTTCTCTCCCTCACTCCTTCTTCAAGCCTGCTGTACTGAGATAGTCTGACAACAATTCACAAGGGAACGTAGCAGGGAAAATATGGTAAATGACCATAGTGAAGGATCTCAAAGCTGTGAAAGTAACAGCAGAAGTGAAAGACAAAGCCTAGCAGGAGCACCTTAAAAAGGTCCAGGAGAAACACGCAAGCGGAGGCGGAATCATTTTGTCACGGCTTGTTATGTACATCATTGGCACACTGTAAAGAGCAGTTTCATGGGAGCAGCCGAGGCCTTTGATGTGTTTGTTGCTTCTGTGTCACTGCTAAAAGACTCTGGGCCGAGGAGAGATGCTTATAGCATCCATAAAATAACACTGGAGTCTTCTGAGGGCACAACCTGCACAGTCATTCACTTTTGGATGATGATTTAAAATATAAATGGAGACATCTTATTTGTGTCTGAATTCTTAAAATTAGCCAGATGTGTCACTGTGGTGGGAGCATAAATGCTACGACTTTCAATTCAAGGGCATATTTGTTCCATATTTGATTTTAGTTATACATCTTGAAGTTGAATTAATTTAATAAATCTAATTTAAACACCAGGTTTCAATTGTTTTTTTAAGTTTTAAACGGTGATATTATGAAAACATACAGACACTCAATTTTCCTTCTGGAGGAGTGAATGTAATCAATCTTCATGGTACACACCTGGACTGTACCTTAATGAAATATTTACACTCTCTATACACTCATACACTATACATTGTAGGTTTTTTTTGTGGGATTGTACACTTTAGTATTGTTTTAGTTTTAGTTTTAGTATTAGTTTTGTTATGTAAGACAACAGAATTAATAAATAATAAATGAAAAATAAGAATGAAATTAGCCATTTTAAATACCAAAATAAAGCATAAAATATAAATATAATAACTGTTTTAAGTGTGTCCCTGGAAATTTACATAAACTAATTTCCAAAAAGGTTGTCCTAGATAGATTTATGCAAAATGATGATGTCGCTGGGTTGGCACAGCTCCAGGGTCCTGGAGGTTGTGGGTTTGAGTCCTGCTCCAGGTGACTGTCTGTGAGGAGTGTGGTGTGTTCTCCCTGTGTCTGCGTGGGTTTCCTCCGGGTGACTGTCTGTGAGGAGTGTGGTGTGTTCTCCCTGTGTCTGCGTGGGTTTCCTCCGGGTGACTGTCTGTGAGGAGTGTGGTGTGTTCTCCCTGTGTCTGTATGGGTTTCCTCTGGGTGACTGTCTGTGAGGAGTGTGGTGTGTTCTCCCTGTGTCTGCGTGGGTTTCCTCCGAGTGACTGTCTGTAAGGAGTGTGGTGTGTTCTCCCTGTGTCTGTATGGGTTTCCTCTGGGTGACAGTCTGTGAGGAGTGTGGTGTGTTCTCCCTGTGTCTGTGTGGGTTTCCTCCGGGTGACTGTCTGTGAGGAGTTTGGTGTGTTCTCCCTGTGTCTGTGTGGGTTTCCTCCGGGTGACAGTCTGTGAGGAGTGTGGTGTGTTCTCCCTGTATCTGTGTGGGTTTCCTCCGGGTGCTCCGGTTTCCTCCCACGGTCCAAAAACACACGTTTTCTGCATTGCAGAAATGCATTTGCCACAATGCATTTGCATTGTGGCAAATGTCTCCAGGTAGGCTCTGGACCCACTGTGAACTGGATAAGCAGTTACAGACAATGAATGAATGAATGAATGAATGGTGTCTCTGGTGAACTGACAAAGTTCTGTTTCCTATGTGATTTTGTGCAAACCCTCTACAGAGAACACATCATATTTTAATGCAAAATTACAGTTATTCTTTATTATTTACAGTATATTAACCTTTTTCTATACTTTTTTATATTTGATCATTTTCTAGTACTTGGAAACTAAATAAATAAATAAATCAAGACAGTTCCAGCAGTAACGATACATAGCCCCTGACGGTCTCAGTTACTTGCAAAGTCTTCCAAGGATTCCCAGACCTCTTCCCAGTTTTCACTAACATCTCACTCATGTCCCAGTTCGTATGGTTCTTGTTATCTTTCCATTGTTTACTTTTGTCTGTGTGTTGATATACTGTAGTGAATTTGCCTGTGCTAGCCCTGTCTCTTTGTCCAAGACACATTTATGGAATGGCTCTAATAAAGTTTCTGGGCACATGCATCTACGCTCCCTGGCTCCCGGTCGTTACGTTACACACACATGACAAACATCAATCTCTCTGCTCATTCAGATGCAACCTTGAGACGGCCATCTGATCATGTGTTCGTCGGCGGTGGATGGCAGTCACTTTGCTCTGCCGATGTCAAAGGTCGAGAGGCAGCTATAAAAAATTGGCCCCGGTCTATCAATAACGGTGACGTGCCTGGCTGTACTGTATGGAGCTGTAGGTCAAATGGATCGTCTCCACATAAGCATCTGCTGCGGGGCCTGACCCAGGGGCCAAAAGGTTTCCGGACAGGCTCCTCTCCCCGTCCAGTCCAGCCGCTCATATGTTCGTTTGATGGTGGCCGTGGCAATTATTAAAGTATACTTCAGCCAGGTCTAATGGACCTGGGGCAAAGAGCAGAGCCTTTTATACGGGGGCCCGAGTCAAAGGTTAGCACAGCCATAAGACGGGCTAAAGACTGAGATGAAATACAAGGGCAATGAGACAGAGACAGGGCCATATAGTCGCAAAAGTAATGGCTTCTTGGGAGTGGTGTCATAAGAGAACTCTGTTTGGGTTCCCGAAGGATGGTCAGACATGGTTCGTTAAAGAGCTATAAACAAACATATGTAAATGAAATGATATGATGTATAGAGAGCAGCATTGAAAGTTACTTTCTTGTCGTTTATATACATGTTTTATAAATGTGAAAAACTCTTCATTTAGGTCATTTTTCAAACTAGAATCTGGAAATAGAGAGACTATCTACATAGGGTTAAAATATTTGCCCATTTTCACCATAATCATTGGACAAGACCCCCACAGGACCAGCAGAGAGCAGGTTTGATTCATTCTCAGTGCTGCAGTGGTGCGGTTGATGTGGTGGTGGTGTGTTACTCTTGTGTATTGTGCTGGTATTAGTGGATCAGACACAGTATTGCTACTGGAGTTTTTAGATGGTTTTTACTGACACTGGTGCTGTGGTGTTCCTGTGGGGGTCCTGACTTTTGAAGAACAGGGGGTGGAGCAACAGATGGACTACTCTCTGTAACTGTAGAATTACAAAGTGCTACAAATTTCTACAGTCAGTGGATAGTAGAAGTGTAGAAACAACGAGGTGGTAGTGAAGTTATGGCTGCCTTGGTTGTCTAAGAACCTCTGGAACCTTTCTTTCCTGGAGAAGACAAGCTGGCAATCTTTCAGAACTCCAATGAATACGCCATTAAGACTATTTCACTTTCACCAGACTGCCCTATGGAACACGTGTAGATAATGACCATAATGGTGCTTATGTGCATATACAGTAGTAAAGAATCTTTGTTGTCCAGAGTGCCACAGTCTGGACAAGTCTTAATGGCTATTAAATATGAATGGCCAAGGTCAGGAGGGTCAACGTGTGCCTTTGGCGTGGGCGAGCAGTGCCACATGTAAAGGTTAAAGTGGAAGTACGTGGTGCCAGAGAGTGGATGAAGGGATGAGATGTTTTTCTGCAGCCCAGCCGGAGTGATTTATGAGGCCAGATAAGCGGAGGGATGGGTGGAAAAGCGCTCTCCTTTTCAAATGCCGCCAGCTTCTGTAAATTCGCTGTTTACTTATTCCATATCCATCACGCTGTCACAGGGAATCTCCTCTCTACGCCTTCAGATCCGATTACTGAAAAAACACAGCGTTTGACTGGTTCCGACAGGGCTCTTCTGAGGAAATATCACACGTTTTCTTAATGTTTGTGTTGTGTGTGAGAACTTCTTTGTTTACCGATGTTGTTTGCACCACGTTTCTCAGACGGTTGATCGTGATCTGTGAGGAAAGCTTGTCCTTTCCTGCTTTCATCCTATTCACCATAATGCATGCAAACACACACACACACACACACACACACACACACAAACTGAACAATGTCAGGATTGCATTTACTGGATTTAGATATGAACATCATTTCCACATGCATTATATGAACAAATGACATATGCAGGAACAGCTTCTATTTCTAAAATCTGTGTGTGCGCAACTGACTGTCCTCATGTAGTGGTAATGTTCACAATCTTACAGCAAAACTTTTTTAAATTACATTCAGAGAATGTTTCCTCAGTCTTTGCTAGCTCCCTGGTTTGTTTGCACGCTGGAACATGCTTCATTTGCGCTGCTTGTACGCAGTCCTGACTCAGAATATGGAGGAAAAAAACCCCAATAACTCTGGGTCTGAAATGGTTTAGGCAAGAAACTGTATTTGGAGGCTCTAGGATTGTAGAGAGACTAATTTTTGCTGTTACAGATTACTTAAGGTGGAACTAACACCAAATTCGGATGACCACAAACTGTACGAAAGTAAACAAAGACCAAAAGTGCTACAAAACTAAACATTTACATATGACAAATTCAAATAGAGAATAAAAAATGACAGACAAGTTAAACTTCAGCCGTATACATGCTACAGTCGAGTTTGTACACACACATATACCTTTCCACCTTAAAAGACGTGGAGCTTCTGAATGAAAACAAACATGAGGGGGAGTTTGTTTTGCTGTGAGAACATTAGTTCTTCAGAATCATCAACGTTGTCTTTAAAGCACCAGAAATAACCCATTATAAGAGGTGTCTACAAACTTTACATCAACACAAATTTTTTAGCAAATGAACATAAAAAAACAATATTAATTTAATGGATTATTTGTTTTTATATTGCATTTATATTTATTTATTTATTTATTTGCTCCTGGGGCTCCCCCTTGTGTAATTTGTTTTTACAGAACTGTACTGACATCAGTGGTGAGGGGGAGTGGTTTCCTACCCTCCTCCAAAATGTACATGCTGCAGTTTCTGCAGTGCTGAACCCAGAGTACCAATGAAGCTCTGTTCTCCATGTTACAGCTCAGAGGAGCAACACATAATCACGTAATTTTAAGTTTTATAATATTACGTATCGTTCCTTTAAAGGTAATAGTAAAAACATGTAAATGTTAAGGAGGTTATTGTATGTCAAGTGATCTTTGGGCCATTTCATTTGTTCCATTCAGGGCAGCTGCTGTGCCGCAGAGATGTAGATTTGCTTTTTGAATGCTGTTGACATTATTCATGTGATAATGATGTACACAGCTGAGACAATCAACTCAATTCACCACAATTTTTCAGCACACGCATAAGTAAAGGTACGGTTACATACACTAAAAAATATATATTAAAATCTAATGACACATTTCTTTCTTTGTGAAATACAGCTACACTCTCTTTGCAGCTGGAATACATTTCCACAACACTGCAGCCAGCCTCCTACCACAAAACTCTTTTCATTCTGTGCGCCAAAGGGAACAGGAACATGGAGTTCTCCTTGGCATTGGAATCTGAAGGAAATGGGACTGAATCCACTCTAGCGCTCATCACATATACCTGGCTCCATAAGGAGATTAAGTTATTGCATACTTAGTGGGTGTAAAACAATTCACTGCTAATTACGCTGAATAGAATCCACGCTCTGGGATTTCATATTGAATCCCAAGGCAGTTCTTACACCTGTGCCAAAAAATGGCCTTGGTATCGCTGCCGAAACCAGGGCGCTTTGTCACTGAACGGCAAGGCCAAGAACATTTGCGAGCCTTTGGCCCTTAAATCTGAAAACCATTCTGCAGCGAGCTCCTTCTCTAATGGCGCCCCAGTGGCTCAGACCTTGGCAAAGAAGAAAAAAAGGGAAAAAGAAAGAGAAATCTTCTTTTGAACTGCTGTCCAAAAAGGAAACACGGTCTACTGCAGCACATTTTAACCTGAGTCGTAAGGGCTATTTTCCTTCCCTTCAGCAGTAATAAATTTGGGCCTTCCTTTCTGTTCTGCTGTTATGTTTGTCTAGGTCGTTATCAATGGCAGAAATATAGAACACCATACACAAAAGTGTTTATGATCTAGTCCTGTAAAAAGATCTTGTAATGACAAAAAAAAGTCCCTGAATATGCACTGGTCCCTTACCCCGAATTATACATTAAAGACCCTTATACTTTTCTTATCTGTTACTCAGGTCTTAGACGGCATTGCTGTCCAAGGATTAACATGCATCTCCATTTTGTCCATTTCTAGTTTCGTATATCATTTCACCACAGCAGTTGTCACGATTAATGAACCAATAATAATGCTCCAAAATAATAATAATAATAAATTGTTTTACACCGACTTCTATTGAACGTATTTTTTTTGGTTGTTTATTTCCCCTTCTCCTGTAAAATTACTATTTTGGAGATCATAATATTTACTCTGATTTTAAGAGTGAAATATGTATTCTATTGCTTGCTCTGTATTATGGCCCCCAGACAGAAATGCAACACTAATACATAGGGCTAAATGGCTAAAGGCAAAATAGGACAATATTTATAAGCACCACTGTTCGTGACAAAATCACAAAATCAGTTATTGCAAACCAGACTGACTTTGCAGCTTCGCCACACTTCTAAAAATACACTTCAACAGAGCATTTCCATCATGTGCATGTCACCACTGACAAGTGTAAAATGATTCGATCAATTTCAGCAAATAGAAATAAAGCTCCAGTAATGAAAATGGTGAAATATGACCCCCTTTATCAAATTAATATCAAAAATGCACTTTGTGTTAATAAAAATATTTGTTTGAGAACTATTTTAAACACGCAATCACATTCTGTGGTTAACTTGATGTTACAAATGACCAGAAGCAGCAGTAGATTAGCAGGGTAACAGCGCTCGTTCTGTAGCACTTCTTTGGGTACATACAGGAGGTCCTCGGGTTACAATGTTGCGTGGTTACGACACATCTCCCATTTACTGTATAAATCCCTGTTTTGACTTAAGTGGTTTTGTGTCGTAAATGTCGTAACGTGAACTTCGTGTTTGGTGTGCGTGGCGGAAGAATACACGGTTACGCGGCTCAGGACCGAGGAGGATAGGTGTTAGGATAAGTGCTTACAGTATGTTATTTACCTACAGTATGTACGTATGTTCCGACTTACACCGAAAATCGGTTTACGACGCGACGTAGGAACAGATCAACGCCAAGGACCCCCTGTACACAGTTTGTGTTGATTTAGTGAATCAGCGCCACAAGTGGATGGGAGCTCTCTTAATGATTGTACACTAAGTAAAAATGTTAGGAATATTTGGGCTGCTATCAGGCACTCATTTCTGGATATCTTGTTGTCAAAGCAACTGTATATGTGACCTGTATTTAAGAACAAAATCTGATACTGGGTGACTCATGTAGACTCTGTTTTTATGAAAGTGTTTTCAAACACGCTGAACGGTCTATTGCCTAAATCTGATTTCCTATGTTTATCAGATTGTTGTCTGCATGTAAATGCACTTACTGTTTAAATATTATGCCCAAATGTTGTCTTTTAGAAATCTATGAAAAATACGTTCCATGACATGGGCCCTTTTAATGCCATCATCCGTTTCCATTCACTGCCTGTACACAGCACCCTACCCCTACATACTATCAATCTCTATTCATATTTACCATGGGACATTTGAACCGTATTGTCCTCCATTGAGGCAGCGTGTATTCTGCCAGCACTGACAACACAAATCATCATCATACACGACACAAACAGCATCAGAGCCCTCCTTTATCATATCAGATCATATCTCTGGTGGAGAAATGGTCGAGAGGGGCCCCTCTGCAAGTACTATCAAGTTGCAGCTCACTGGAAATACATGTCTTTTAAAAAAATCTGTCTTCAACAGCATGTATCAAAACAATCCCTGTTTTGTCTAGGCTGGCTTAAATATAAAGATTAATGTATGTTATCTGTTGGTATGTGTGTGGGTGTGGGTGTGTGTGAGAGAGAGAAAGACTTGAGAGATTGCATGCTCAGTTTAGACAGATGAAAAGCACTGTGTAGCTAGGTGGTTCTGCCTAGTTAAAGATAGAGATTTAAACTGGCTGCATGTTTGCATCAGATCCAACAAAGCTCTACAGTAAAATATGATTTTATCAATAGGTGTGATCAATAGTGCAAGCTGTAATTATCATGGCCTCTTGTGTCAATAAAGCTGTCATGCTTGATTCTTTGGCCAGGAGCAGGGGGAAAAATCAGGGAAATAAGGAATAACAAAAAACAGAAATAACAAAAATAAATGAATAAAAATAAAATCATAATATAACACAATAAATCAATAGCTGTAAGTTTAGTGTAAGTCTCAGTTCATTTCACTTGCCTTTGACACTTGATGAGTTACTTTGATAGCCTGGCCTCATGGTAATTTTATACATAATTGATTACAAGGCCACACCCAGGATTTGTACATTGTGTACAAAGTATGTTTTGCCCTTTGTAAATTTCAGCCACACTACCCAGTGTGTATTTACTGAGTTTAGACTTAACCCCAAAACTATAGCATTAACCATAACAATAACTGGCTTATCCCCTACCTCAGGTATTACCCCAAACCTAAGTATAAACTTAAGCTCTATTTTAATTTGCCTTCCTCTGAAACTAAACTAACTAAACTAAAAAACTAAATTAAAATAAGCATTAGACATGAAAATGGAAACAATTAACACATTTTTATGTAATTGAATAAACTCCTAAGAAATAATAACAAAACTGTGCTGATAAATATTTTATCACATACCCAGGTTATTGAAGCATCCGTTTAACTTTCCTACATTAGAGTTTACAGCAGTGTTTCTGCAGCTCTTCTTCAGATACATTCTGTTGTGAAGATTTAGTGAAACAGCGGCACCAGTGGATGGGAGCTTGCTAATGAGGCTACTTTTATTTATTTATGTGCACTGATATTTGGAGATCTTGTTACTTTTGAAGCGACTTTTGCCACAAAATGTAAGCATTTCTGAATGCTGGACAAATTCTAATCCAATAAAAATACAAACAAACAGAACACTGTGCAACAATCACACACTGCACTTTCTCTCTCCCAGTCAAAGTAGCCATTTAGTAAAACGTATTTGGAAAAAGGCAAAAATACATTGAAAATAAGTTCACACAGCAATTTCTTCATTTAATAAAAAGTGATTATTTTGTTACAGCTTTAGTTTTTTCAGGAGACTTGATTCCTTTAAAACAAATCTACTGTTATGTATCTACAGTCTTGGAAGTTGGTTGAACTGAATTTTCTCAAGTTCTCAAGAACAAATTTAGACTCATCAATCTATAAAAAATCTTACTTTTTTTCCCCTCAGTTTTTATTAGTTATTATTATTTATTATTATTATTATTATTATTATTATTATTATTATTATTATTATTATTATTATTTATTTTTCATTTATTATTATTTATTATTGGCTTCTTGACAGGTTTACATCCTTTCAGGCCCATAGTGATGAGTCTATTTTAATGAAAAATTCCAGAAATTAAAGAGTGCTCCCTGAATTTCACACAGTAATGCAAATACCAAGTCTAATTAATTTCAAATGATCTTCAATTTGTAGACAGATTAAATATATATCTACCTTTACATTATGATTTTATATGTGTTTATTTATTTGTATTGTAATTAAGAGCTCATTCTTATCATTCCTAAACGGTTCGGTCCTGATTAACTACAGCTGGTTCAGGTTCAGTAAAACTGGATAGTCAGAGATATATAGCAGCTGAGTTGGATTTTTGCCTTGTTCAGTCTATGCACATTTGCTGGGGAAAACCTGTTTGTGGGCGGAGCTTGGAGGGGAAGATATGAAAAGGTGATTTAAGTAAGAAAGCATATACATAACTTATTTACAGGCCTCACAGTTTACTCACACACACACAGTCACTGGAGCCAATGAGGCAGTTTATTTCAAGGCTTGTGTTCCACAGTCTTGGATCTCCTGGGACTTGTCGGCCCCTGCCAATAACACTTAAGACCCCAGCGCAAGAGAAAAGTAAGAGCTTTTTATTACCACTCATCATTCATGTAATATCTGGCAGCATTTGTGATTACAGATCAAGTGATTGACTAACTAGACACTCGTCCACTGAATTACAGTCAGGCTTTACCTTCTTCTCGCCCACAGAACGTCCACGTTGACGATAACTCTTCTTTCTCTTTAGCCGCTAAATCACCAAGCCCTCAGAAGAGGGAGGAGTTCAAGAATAAGCTGGAGGTGGTGTAAATCTGTCACAAATTAAAGCTACGGTGACAACATGCCAGGAAAGGAGGAGAGGAGGAGAGGAGAGGGATCAATAGAGATGTTGATGAGTGTATCAATATAATGCAGGTGAGAAGAAATAAGAGTAAGGAGAGAGAGAGAGACAGAGAGAGAGAGAGAGAGAGAGAGAGAGAGAGAAAGATGGAATCTGTCTGAATGGAGCTTGATCGACCCTCAGGACCTGGAATCAATGGCTAGAGAGAGTGGAGAGTATATGTTAAAGCTTAAGTGTTTGATTGACAGCTCTGTGCTGCTCAACATAGTTAAATAACACAATTGTTGCAGCACGAAAGGCAGCCTATAACCTTAACCTTATGACGTGGTTATTTAACCCCTTAAAGTCTTTTACAAATCCAAAGGCTTAGCAGTGACCCACTGTGTCATGAGAGTGTCATTATCCACCAGGACAGAAATGTTTCTTCAAAGGATAGAAGTGATCCATCAGAATAACATCTATTGCTTTGCGGTGACACTTGCATCTAAGGAGAGAAACACCGGTTAGATGTTCCAACAAAAACAAAGTGACTAAACACCCTCCATGTGAGGGTCAAGCAGTCAGGCCTGTTCTGTTCTCCTATTGTATGCCGTACACTCGCTCACTGACTGCATCACTGTTGCTACCTTGTTATATTGTTTAATGCATGGCTGACTTACATTTTAATATGTTTATTACTCTGTGCAAACAAACTGAAGTAAACTGAAAGCATTAGCATTAGCATATTTGGAAAAGTGCTGGGGCATTATGGGAAATGTAGTGCATGACATGTCATGTAGTTCTGTTCACATGCCCAAGTAGATTGGGTCTAATGATGACCCTGGTGCAAAATAGGAGCACAATGTTCATAGAATATTCACGTTTCTGATTTTAAAAATATCCACAATACGGATGTGAATATAAAATTAGCATCCGCTAACGGCTCAGAATGTTCAAGCAAAAACAGGTTCTGGTTCAGGATTTTGTACCACGTTTTGTGAGAAGTTTGCATGAAATGTAGGTCATTCACCCTCTGCTGTACATAATACAGGGAAATCTCAGTCCATGTAGAGCAAACTGGACACCAATGTTGAATGTGTGTGACCTTCAAGCTCTCAGATGGCATTGCAAGGACCATCATGCTACTGTTATAGAGCCACATGGGTTCCAGGGTACTCTCAGTACCCAACTTAAATTTCAGTGGACATAAATAAAAGAAAGATTTTATTCCAAGTCGTTTCGGAGCATTGCTATTGGTTCAATCGCCATGAATTTTTTACACAATGTGAAGTAGAGCTTCTGTATTCAAATGACGTAGTAAACTAAAAATGGACAAAAATGGAGATACATTGATTGGAAAGCGATGATAGGTTTTCAGGATGGACCATTTCTTATCTCTTATTTATCTAATTGCATATGGTTTACTTTCACATCGTTTAGTTCTTTAGCATAAGATTTTTTAAACAAACACTAAAACCACAATCTAGGCCATTAACTGAAGCTTTTATAAAAGAAAGTAAATTGATTCCTCTATGTCAACCACAGAGCCTCTTTATTTTGAAGGCTGTTGCCATCATCAGGGCTGTCATCATGAGCCCGATTCTACTCCTAATCAACCATAAAATCACAGCAAACCACACAAAGAGATATATGTCCATATAACTGCACAGTAGGTATGACATGGATGGATTTGACAGCACTGTGGGGAGCATAACATTGAAATTAAATCATTTTGTCAAGAGATTGTGGAGGAATTCCCACACTGGAAGAAGGGCTTTCTGGTTGCTGTGTTTTTTTGGTTAGAAATACAGATCTGGAGCAGCTAAAAGGCTCTGGCTTTGCTCTTATCCAGAGAAAATAATAAGAAGTCGATCCAACAGCCACCCTGTTTGCACAAAGAAACCCACATCACATCAATTCTCGGCGAATCAGTTTCTCACAGAGCTCTGTGCATTAAAGTGTACACATGGGAGTGATTGAGGAAGGGATTCTTCAAACAGAGCAACAGCACACCGTGAAATGACTTACAAGAGATCCAGAGTCGCTCCAAAGCATGACTCAGAGTGATAGGCATATGCCTCTGTCTGCACATTCACAGAGGCCAGAAAAGCCTCCACCAAAAATACAAGGGTTAAAAAAAGAAGTCCAGAAAACCACATTTTGTCAACACAGAGGCCTCCATAATCCCAGCCATGTCCAGCGCTACGATCCAGCTCGGGTCAAAGGTGGCTGTTGCTGGTTAAATGGCTGCGGTGTTGCTTGGATTTCTGTACAACAGCGCAGGGTCAACTGACAAGAACACGAGTCTCCAGACAGAGAGCAGACAGCCGGGCTGGTGATGAGGGCCTTGGCTGATTTGTATGGGAGATGTCAAAACCAAAGCAAGTCCATTACAATGCACTCAGAGATGCAGAAGGAGATGTGGCAGATTGGTCTGAGTGCGATTTCATACAATTGCATATAATAGCACACAGCTCCAGGGTCCTGGGGTTGTAGGTTCGAATCCAACCTTGAGTCACCATCTATGAGAAGTTTGGTGTGTTCTCCCTGTATCTGAGTGGGTCTTCTCCGGGTACCCCGCTTTCCTCCTACAATCCAAAAACACACGCTAGGTGTGAATGGGTGAATGTGTGAGGGATTGAGTGAGTGCACGATGCCCTGTAATGGACTGACAGCCAGTCAGGGTTGGTTCCTACCTGGCGTGATTACCCTAAACCTGACTTCAAACTTCAGTCTAACCATAAACTGTAAGCTCCAAAACATTAAAAACAGCTGTGTTTTGTTCTTGTGCATTGCTATTGCTAACAGAAAACAGCACTGTTTCTGTAGCTCTTCTTCAGGTACATAAGAGTTTGAATCCATTTAGTGAAACAGTGCCACCAGTGGATGAGAGCTTGCTTAGTGAATGTAAAATAACTATGAACTATGAAATGTTATAAATTTTAGTAAATACCTCAAGTCTCATATACAGGCTCATTTACTCCTGTCTGAACACATCATGACGTTTGTGGGACAGGCGCATGTGTTCAAATATAGAAATACATGTATTTCAGTGACAATATGCTATATGTGGATGACAGTCAGGTCTAGAATTTAAAAACTATTGTACTATATATTTGTTGCTGAAGGAAAACCTCAACTTCACCAAAAAGGAGGAAAAACATCCCTTTATTCCAAAGCAAGCTAAGTCTGTTCATTCTGAAATGCTGACAGTGTAAAAGCAGCTGGTGTTTTCATATACAGACAACTTCTGCAGGTGTTATTGTCTGCTGCTTCCCCTCACCTGCCCGTTCAAGCCCATATATTCTCTGCACTCCCCCCTTGCTGCGTGGCACATTTCCCTGTCTGTCTGGACTGCGTCTGGGTTCAGGAGTCTGAGCTGTCTGGGTCTGGGTCTGTGGCTTATGCAGACAGCCGAAGACCTGCCCTTCTCCTTTCACATCCTCTTCCTCCTCCCCTGAGACCACCGCTTCTGCCAGCCCGCTGCTGTCCCATGATTGATGAGAAGCCATTTCCGCACTTCTCCAGCTCAGACAGGGCTCGCTGCAGAGGAGAACGCTTTCCTTCATGCCATCAAATGGAGCGTTGCTGCACAGGGGGCTACATCAGGCCCACGCCGGCCCACCGACCAAAGCCCATCAAAAGCTTTGTGTGGGTGAGTGGAGAGCAGCCTAAGCCCACCTGTGTGAAAGTAATATGAGAGGAAGAGTGTGTTACATGCATTAGGCTGCCTTCCATTCCCAACAAGCCTTCCTCCCTGTCCTCTTCTTTGTATCATTTTACCTTTAAATTAGGTACATTTACATTTTTTTTTACCATGTATTACTTTTACTCCTGGGCTTCCCCTTCAGTTGTAGAGTGTAATTAACTTTTACAGGACCATCCTGAAATGAATGAGGATGTGCCAGAGAGGTGGTTTCTTACCCTTCTCCAAAAGTTACAGTGTGCAGTTTCATCATTGCTGATCCCAGAGCACCAACAGAAGCTCTAGTCTCCCGATTACAGGCCAGTGAAGCATCACCATGATTGAAGATGCAATTTTAATGTAAAAAAATCTACCTATTGTTCTTTAACCGTATATTTACAAATTGAAATCATTACAAAATCCAGTTTTAACTCCAGGCCTTTATTTTGTTTTTCTATTTGAAATCTGTTCTATTTTTAATAAAGCAGCCTTTTTGCCTCAGAATAAACAACACAGAAGTGTCTTACTGTCTTCTTCTCCTCTTTACAGTTGATACATTTTGTTTTGTTTTGTTCTCAGTCCAGGATTGATCCTGAGGAGTTTAAACTCCTGCAGCACTGCTGTGTCTGATCCACTTGCTCTGTAAATTTCACCAGCTTCAACCCAAAAACATGAGTTCAAAAGCTAAGTTAAATCCAATTAGAATTACTATTTCAGCTCATGATTTCAATTCAAGTGTGGCTTTGAATGACTTTCTGCAAGTGAATTTGACTGTAAACTGCTTTTTGTTTACTTAAATACACATGTTGAAAGTACACATGACTTCATTCATTCATTGTCTGTAACTGTTTATTCAGTTCAGGGTCACGGTGGGTCCGGAACCTACCCGGAATCACTGGGCGCAAGGCAGGAACACACCCACACCTAGGGACACTTACGAGTCGCCAATCCACCTACCAACGTGTGTTTTTGGACTGTGGGAGGAAACCGGAGCACCCGGAGGAAACCCACACGGACACGGGAGAACACACCAACTCACACAGACTGTCACCCGGAGCGGGAATCGAACCCACAACCCCCAGGTCCCTGGACTCCGACACTACCTGCTGTGCCACCAAACTATCCACCCTCTTTATTACAATTTTCTGAAAGCACGTCAGAGAATAAATCAGAGTGTGTTTCACTCTGAGGGTGAGGCCTCGGACAAAACACATTTCTTGCTCCAAAGAAAGACCTAAAAGGTCCTAACACCAATAAACAACCTAAAATCATCATATATATGACTCCCACCCTCACAACACACAACAATGAATATAAAACCCCAAAAGAATGAACAAGCTGGTCCCGCAGTGCATGCTGGGATCTTTTCCTGAATGTACCAAAGCCCCGCCCACAGCTATCTCACAGTTTCAAGTTCGTTTCACTCCTTCAAATTTCCTCTTCATTAAAGTAATTAAAAAACTTGAATTGAAAGTCTGAAAACTAAAACAAACAAACAAACAAACAAACAAACAAACAAACAAAAAACAGTTGAAATCCCAAAATGTAATTTGATAAGTTCAGGTAAATGACAAAAGATGTTGTTATGACTTATTGCTTAACTAATTATTTACAGTGTGTACCACCATGATGTCAGCATCACTGTAGCACTGAGAATGATGCCCCACCCGAACAGGGTGAAAACAGGAGGAAAACAATGCATGCAGAACAAGACCAACTAATGTCTGTAATTT
>NC_089819.1:16354400-16381900 GCF_029633855.1 Hoplias malabaricus | reverse complement strand
ATGTTGCAGTGTTTACAAATCACAATTATCTAAGAGTTTCAGGCTGGGAAATGTTATTCTAGGGAAAGCTGCATAAGTGACAAAGAACCTTTAATATGGACATCTACGTCAAATGCCCCCAGTGACCCTCTTGACCCTCTTGCCCATTCATATTAAATAGCCATTAAAATGGTCCCAGACTGCCATAAAACACTACTGTAAATGCATATAATCATAATTACAGTCATTATCAAGGCATTTTCCACAGAACACTGTGGTGTGAATGAGATGGTATGCAGCTGTCAGGTTAGGAAACGATGCATTAGCAAGTCATTAGTCGGTGGTGTAAATTTATATTAAGTTAAAAGGAAGCACGTCACATTCAAAAGCCTTATTTACAAATCAGTTGCTTAAGATGAGAGTTATTATTGATTTATTGTACAAAAAATATGTTTATTACTATATTATTACCTAGTAGTTACATGCTTTAATTAACACAATAAGGACTGCAATTAATTGGATATTTGTTCTGGATCAGGGTCCAACTTTTCTTCCTTTTGCTCAGATTTAATAAAAATACTTAATTTTTAGTTATGAACACAAAATTATGACAATGTTTTATTACTTATTTTGCTACTTCTTTGGGTTGATAGAGGGTTTCACCCACATAAAAAGACAATGGTTCTTCAAGGATTCTTGCTTAAAGACAATGGTTCTATTTAGACCCTGTTCACACACTCCACTGCTAACAGGCCAGTTGTGCACACATATCCATGGACAAGCATTGCTGTTAGAATGTGACATCCTAAAGTGAAGATCATCAAACCCAATAGCAAGGGCTAGCTAGAGGGCTATAGCACCCAGTGGCTGCCTGTGGAAAGTAGACCTGCTCTCTGTAGAGAGACAGAGCATTAGCCAATGCATTTGGGAAGAGCTGGAATGCTGTTTTTAATCAAGAACTAATCATTTAGAATTACTGATGCATATTGGATGCCAACGGCAATCAAATCCTCAGAGCAATGCTCCAGATTGTTGTGTATATTTATCCCTTAAGAGTAAAGACTGTAACTAGTTATCAGATGGGTAGCAAACTCCTAACTACGGCCCTTGATTTCAGAACAGAACAGAAATTCTGTGTGAACAGAGGTCTTTGTATAAACTGCACACCACAGAAAATACAGTTCCTTAAGAGTACACTCTTAAAAATAAAAATGCAATGGGTTGTTTGAACACTGCCACAGAAGAACCACTTTTGGTTCCATGAAGAACCATGTGTGTATAAGAGATGCATCACTTGATCTTAACATTCTTCACTGATTGAAACGTTAGCAAAAATGGCTCTTTATGGAACCGAAAAACAGTGGTTCTTCTGTAGCATTTCTCAAAGAACACTTTGTAGCTCCTTCATGTTTAAGAATGTATCAAAAACGCAATGTCCCCGTGCGGATGTGGTTCTCACGTCCCCAATATCTGTAATAAGGACCTTTGTAAACAGAGCTCTTTTTTTTGCTAGTCAAAAGGGTTTGTGCGGTGCACTGCAGCATTAAAAATTGATCCAGAGAGGTGGCAGGGTAAGGAAGGCTTAGCTCTCTGCCAAAGGACTGATTAAAAAAGGGATGGCTTTAATCTTTGCTTAAAAGCAGTGACGAGCTTGGCATGCCCTCCGCCCTCTGCCCTGCAGTTTGTAAAGTTTACAGAAGTGGGGGGTGGGGGGTGGTAGCAGAGGGGGGAGGGCGAGGACTCCATGAGCAAAAAAAATGAGGTTTGGGTTCTCCACCAAAATAGGAACTTAAATAAAGGTGAGTAGATATGTTCTTTGGAGGGGTGTTATGGAAGAATGACTTGGATTCTTGTAGAGAAGAAAAAGAAGTAGAACTCTTTGGTGAATGGCTCTTTACACCTGTGCTTTGTGATGATTGGATGATGGCTAAGTGGTCAGTGTAATGGGAACCACGAACTGTCCGGCTCCAGCAGAGTGCCAACACCACACAATGAAGTAGAAGATGTTCTCTACTACTAGACTTGAACATACTCTGACTACACTCTTTCACCCTCTCCCGCAGCATTGAACACATTGTATTGATCCCAACAAATTGACCCAGCTTCCTCCGGATCAATGCCCTATTAAATGGCATCATTGCAGGGTGAGGCACAATGGCCACAGGTTGAGCTCTCGGTTGTCTAACCTATGGCTTCTTTGTTCATCTTGGCCATGGTTAGCATTATTAAGGTGGAGGTCATTAAGGTGGTGAAAGCAACATAGATAGTGGATGTATGGAAGATGCACATGCAACAAAGACACCCACACAGCACACGCACAAAAAATACATTCCATAATGACTGTAATTTCCTCAGTCCAATTCCAATGACATCCACACTCCAAGGCTACGGGTCTAGCCTTTGACACCAACGCATACGCAGGGCATACTAAGTCCAATAGTGGGTCAATTACCAGTGAGAATGTAATTTCGAAGTGGGGGGGAAATGCTGCTTTCAAAGGAAATGGTCTTGACCTCAAAAGTAGAACATCAAAGGCAGGAAAATTAAATTTAAATCTTTTTTTTTTGAGAAAAATATAATTAGTTTACAATAGCTATAAAACCTGAAGTAAACACTCAGACACTTGATAAAACCTCTTATTCTTCTCCCAGTCGAAGTGCTGTGTACATCGCAGTATAGATATTTACAGTTTATGAAGCTGCTGAGTTCTTCAGAGCAGCTGCTGACTGTCCTTCACTACAAGGTGTGGTAAATACAAACCTAATGAATGAACACTTAAGTGTGTGGTTGAATTCTTTGCATTTTGTGTCCTATTCTGAATGGTTTTGATTGGTTAATAGGGCCCACTGAGTGTAGATTTTAGGAGACACCTCTCTTGACAAATCCTTGATAGTCGAATTCCATCAGTTTAGCTACTTGCAGCTTTGAAGATGGGATGAATGTCCCTAGTAACATGAAAGGCATACATATAACAACCCTATCTAACCATAAGGATCAACACCATGAATGTACGGCCAAATTTTGTGCTTCAATAAATCTGCTGCCACTGCTTTAAGGTATTAAATACCCTTTCAGGCCCCACTTTATATAACATATAGTTACACATTTAAACATCATGCAACAACAATGGAATTACTTATCTTTAGTTACAATGTTATATCCTTTATTATTAATGTGTTACTACACATGTAGCAGCACGGTGGTGCAGCAGGTAGTGTCGCAGTCACACAGCTCCAGGGGCCTGGAGGTTGTGGGTTTGATTCCCGCTCCGGGTGACTGTCTGTGAGGAGTTGGTGTGTTCTCCCCGTGTCCGCGTGGGTTTCCTTCGGGGGCTCCGGTTTCCTCCCACAGTCCAAAAACACACGTTGGTAGGTGGATTGGCGACTCCAATCCGTAGGTGTGAGTGAATGTGTGTGTGTGTCTGTGTTGCCCTGTGAAGGACTGGCGCCCCCTCCAGGGTGTATTCCCGCCTTGCGCCCAATGATTCCAGGTATTCTCTGGACCCACCGCAATCCTGAATTGGATAAGCAGTTATGAATGAATGAATGAATACTACACATCCATCCATCCATCTATTATCTGTAACCGCTTATCCAATTCTGAGTCCAGAGCCTACCTGGAATCATTGGGCGCAAGGCGGGAATACACCCTGGAGGGGGGTGCCAGTCCTTCACAGGGCAACACAGACACACACACGCACTCACACCTACGGACACTTTTGAGTCGCCAATCCACCTACCAACGTGTGTTTTGGGAGGAAACCGGAGCACCCGGAGGAAACCCACGCGGACACGGGGAGAACACACCAACTCCTCACAGACAGTCACCCGGAGCAGGAATCAAACCCACAACCTCCAGGCCCCTGGAGCCGTGTGACTGCGACACTACCTGCTGCGCCACCGTGCCGCCCTGAATACTACACATGTATTTCCATATTTTTATAAATAACAATACACTAGAAACTGTTACATATCTTTTTCAGAAAACACAGAAGATATGAAACTGCATAACTGTATTTTTTTTCCCACTGTTTCCTAAACTGTTTATTTAAGGTGGAATACGCCTTCAATCCTGCACTTGTTGATTATATGTGTGTGGTTACAGCAGAAAGGAAATCTCTCTGGAGACAAGTAGGTTAACTAACCACAGTCCTGTCAGTGGTCCTGCACCATATCACTCTGTCATTAGGCTGAGAGAGTGAGTCTATGGTTTGTGTTTGTGTGTGTGTGTGTGTGTGTGTGTGTGTGTGTGTGTGTGTGTGTGTTTGTTTGTGCATTAGACACCTTTCGCCCCTCTCCTTTCTCCTGACACAGGTAATAAAAATGAACAACAGCCCAAGCTGTTCCCACTCTACTTTGCAGAGGTGTGTGTGTGTGTGTGTGTGTGTGTGTGTGGTGGGGTGCTGTCACCAATTTGTGGTGTGTTTTGGCCGGCTGGGTGACAGAATGGCTGCTTGATAAACAGAGAAGCGGAGCTTCGATTTTCCATCCAGAAGCATTTGAAAACACATGGGTCTTTTAGCAAGGGAGCGGTCAGCAAGAGACTGGCTCTCACTGCCAGACTGATGGAGCACTGCCCTCTCCAAACACTACTGACTGACCGCACTACACAGAGGGGGAGAGAGAGAGAGAGAGAGAGAGGGAGAGAGAGAGAGAGAGAGAGAGAGAGAGAGAGAGAGGGAGAGAGAGAGAGAGAGGGAGAGATAGAGATAGAGTAGAGGTAATAGAAACACCAGGAGGTGACAAGAGAGGACAACAAAGGTAGACAATGCTGTAAGTCTACAGTGTTTCACTGAAAACATCAGTGAAAAAAAAAAAATCCTTTAAAAAGTGATTGGTAGTGAAAATAGCATAGTCCACTTTTAAAATCTGATTGGCTGAGCAATATTTATTGTTTATATTTGTGCTAGTAACTAAACACAAACACGAATGTTTTGGCAAACCAAAATGGGTGCCACTTTAGAATAAGGCTACACTTATAAAGGTTAAAAATGGTTTAAAATCTCTTTATTAATAGTTATTAACCATGTTGTTAATACATTTATAGTAAATAATAATCAGTTAAAACACATAGATAGAAAGGATATCAGTGACCTGTAGTTTGCCAAATAGTGAACCCTCATCCATCAACATTGTTAAACCTCAGTTAAACCTTGCCAGATACTGACCTTATGTTGTTTTTTCCAACATTCAGCATGAAGCCTGTCATATTTGTTAATAAGTTTAACTATTTAATGAATTAACCACTAACAGAGTGTTTTTTAATACATCGGTGATAATGTGGTGGACCTTAACATGTGAAATGACTAAATTCACATTCTCTGACACTACCAGCGTAAGACAAAAAAGGGTCAATATTTCACTTCCTCGCTCTGTGTTTACAACCTAATTCATAACCACATAATAAACAGGCTTTTACACCATTTATTTTAAAGTGGTCATAGTTTGGTTTCATTTGTACAAATCCCAGTAAAAAATATTTCAAACACTTTTTAACAAAGAAAAATAAGTAACAATAAAAAAAAAATTCCAACAGCTTAAAGTGATAGTAATTTACACAGTAGTGATATAGGTGTGGTAAATAAAGCAATGCTGCTAACATTACGAACTTTAGTTCAATCGTTTAAATTGTGTGAAGTGTAATGAAGTTGTTTGATGCACTGTAGGGAAGTGGTGTGTTTATCACAGATGTAGTGAAGGCCACATTTTCCTATTTTTCTCAGTGTCCCTTCACCTGTTTTACAATAATGTGGCATGGTCTTAAAACTATTCCTTTGTCCATTGGCTAATATTTGACCAATATGTTGCTTGGCAACCACAGGTTACTGTTAGTGTACTATTTTATTTATTTGAAGAAGCATGTGTTTTATTAATAATAATAATAATAAAAAAAAATAAAAAATATTATATATATACACAGCGCAGCAGGTAGTGTCGCAGTCACACAGCTCCAGGGACCTGGAGGTTGTGGGTTCGATTCCCGCTCCGGGTGACTGTCTGTGAGGAGTTTGGTGTGTTCTCTCAGTGTCCACGTGGGTTTCCTCCGGGTGTTCCGGTTTCCTCCCACAGTCCAAAAACACACGTTTGTAGGTGGATTGGCGACTCAAAAGTGTTCGTAGGTGTGAGTGTGTGTGTGAATGTGTGTGTGTCTGTGTTGCCCTGTGAAGGACTGGCACCCCCTCCAGGGTGTGTTCCCGCCTTGCGCCCAATGATTCCAGGTAGGCTCTGGACCCATCACGACCCTGAACTGGATAAGCGCATATAGATATAAATGAATGAATGAATGAATGAATATATACACAATGTAGTGTTGCCTTTGGTTTGAGGGTTGCCACTACTTAATTATCATGCATCAACAGCTCTGCTAAAATCATATTAAAATGTATTGCTTCATGTTGTTATTTATGTAAAAGTATTTTTCCAATCGAATGACGTAAAGTTGTGAGTTCAGATGAAAAAAGTGAAGTTCTTCATCATTCCACAGCTTCAAATCAATCTCTGCACCTTTACATGCACAAACCTACTTACAGATAATACCTCCTGAATGGATTATTTACCGCTGTGATGAGGTTGATGATATGGCAATACACTTCCATTACACACATGCACATACACACTCACACTAACTCAGTGCTGAAGAGTAATGTGCAACGTCATGCCTCTCAGCCACTATCAGGACTTAAAAGGCCTGCAGGCACGGCGGTGTGTCAAAACTAGTGCAGGGGTGCTGAACTCTCCTTCTCTCTGAGCACAGTTAAGGGGATCAGGTTGCCAAGCCTTCGCTTTCAAAGCCCTCTCCTACCTCTGCCTTCACCAGTGAGAGGACAACTCTCTCGGCTAAGCGCCGCTGATCAAACGGCCCCGCGCTACACATGTGTACAGCCAGGACACTTAGGCTAATAGGATTGGGAGCCCCCAGGTGAGAGGAAGGTTCACTCTCAGTGCTAACGATTAACGTACAGGTAACAAGGAGTTATGACAGAGAATGAGGGCAGGGGAGGGGGTCCCTGCCACAGTTTTAGACATCCACGCTGTTGGATGATTTTACAGAAGTGTGTTCCATCTTTAATACAGTGTGTTGTAACATTTTGAATTGCAACACATCTGCCCTCATTTCACATTATATATTTAACAGTGTTGTTACATATACCCAGTAAACATTTAGCCGTTGATTCAATGTTGAAATAACGTAATGACTGCCGTCTAATCAACGTTCTCTTAAGGTTGAAAATGAAAGTTGAAAAGATGTCCAAACACAGACATTGAAAAGACGACTATTAGACGTATTGTGGACGTCCATTGACGTTATTAATTGGTCCAGAAATAAATTACTTGTATAAACTGCGTTTTGGACGTCCACTGACGTTATCGATTGGTCACCACTTAACTAACTTATTAATATGTCCTTGACGGACAGACTACTTTTAGACCTATTTTGAACGTCCAGGGACGTTCCTTGTTTACTGGGTAGATAATACATACAACAACCGTGTAACATATGATAATGAATTCATAGATACAGATTAATACAGTAGTACAGCTTATGCCAACATATATGTGTCAGTTATAATTCATAGAATTACATGGCTCTTTTTAAATTTACCAAATAAATAAATAAATACATGATAACCAGAGTAAAAAAAATGATACATGTACAGACCTTCTGTAATCCATCTGTAACAATGAAAAACATCATCGCTACTTACAAGGTGGCGGCCTGATTTATTAATGTTTAATTAAACCGTGATTAGCGATGCTCTGAAGTGTGATCAAATGATGATACAAAGACATGTACATAGAAACTGCCCAGACAAATGGGCACTTAAAAATATCATTTTTATGAATCATTTATTTTCTAATAAAATATGTATTAAATACATAAAGATTTCTGGAGTCTCTTTGAGGTTTTATTTCTTAACTGTTTCCCACTGTAGTGAATGCTTGTGTAGGAACATTTTCACCAGTTAGGGATATGCTTAGTCAGGAAATGTTATATCCCATATAATATATAGTGTCTCTGTAACTCCATTTTTAGTTTACTACATCATTTGAACACAGCAGCTGTTCTTCACATGGTGTGGAAATTTCATGATGAATGAACCAATAGAAATGCTCCAAAACGACTTCAATTAAAATGTTTTTACATTGACTTTTATTGAAAGTTAAGAATGTTTATTGTATGTAATTGTGAGGTACTATTTCTGCAGATACATGTTTTGTAATTGGACAGCGATGATACATATATATATATATATATATATATATATATATATATATATATATATATGTGTGTTTTATTGATTTATTTTTTTAGATTTTATGGTTTCAAAGATTATTACGCTTTTATAAACACCTGGAACATGCAAAAACATCTGGAATGCCCTTAATGCTGGGCCCTGGTTTGTGTGCACACACTACTGTTTGGTTTATGATATGCAATAGTTACTGAATCATTTATAGTAGCTACTGAATGTGAAGTCTTAGAAAAATAGTAGAATAATAAGTCTGGGCTTCGCTTAGGACCCGAAAGTAATTAGTTTTAATTTTATTGTAAACTGTGAGCCATGTGTTTGTTGTAATACTGGATGCATTAAGCGCACCATGTAAATGTCTTATCCTTAGCACCCTAGCACTCTTCAAAATGACTCACGCACCAGGAAACGCTCACCAACAACTTACAAAACCATCAGCACTTCTCAAGCCAACACATCTAACTGCTCCCTGAAGGCAGGAGCCTGCGTGTGGGCACTTCTCAAATTGGTTTATATCATGGCTTTTTTCCTTTTTTTTTTCCAGGGTCAAATCCAGGAAAGACGTAATGAGCTTACCCTGCTGAGCTCGATGGTGTTACGCAAGCAGCTCTCTCTTCTGCCAGTGCTGGCCTGGCCTCACTCACCCCAAAACAAGGAGGGTGTCTGCAGCCATGGTGCCTTCAAAAGGCGACTGACCTTACGTAAGAGACACAGTCCTCCGGGCCCAACCAGCTCTAGACAAGTCACTAACACCTGGTAATATCAGAACCAGAGGTGGACAATAACCCTTACTCAGCTACAAGTGCTAAAGGTGTTTACACACCTTACTGTTATTTATATAACAATAATCATAGTTTACTTGGAAATATGTAATAGTTCTTCAATATACTTTGTTATTTTTTTCTTTTATTTTTATGGATATAAAGGATAGCCCATTACTTCTTATTAAGTCCTTGGTTGGGGGTTGGTGATGTAGGATACTGGGCAGCCAATAAGAAGAGAGTTTATTGACACATAAATAGCTTAAAATAACATTAGATATTATTATTATTATTATTATTATTATTATTATTATTATTATTATTATTATTATTATTTATTCCTGGGCTCCTCCTAAATTTGAAGAGTGGGAGGAAGCTGGTGGGGTGGGGGGTGTTGGGATTGTTTTCTACCCCCCGCAAGAAGTAATATTGTGCTGTTTCTGCAGTGCTGAGCCCAGAGTAGCAATGACACTCCCACACGCACACCTGTGGACACTTTTGCACTGCTAATACACCTACCAACTTGTATTTTTGGACTGTAGGAGGACACCGGGGCACTGCAGGAAACCCACACAGACACAAAGAGAACACAACAAACTCATCAGAGACACTATTCAACATCTTCCGCTGCAATGTAGAAAAACAGCCAAAAAACACATCTTTGGAGCGGGCATCTATTAATAACTATAATTAATAGTTATAATATATAATAAAATAGATATAATATATAATAATTAATAACAACAAGCATCTATTAATGTAATGTTATTTTAATGTTTTTTTAAATAGATGTAGGCCACTCTACCCACTTCTGGTCACAAGCCATGACCTCTGACCTACATGCTGCTCTCTGGGGTTTTAGGTGCTGGCTAGGGCCCACGGGATCCTGAGTGTGGCAACTACTGCTGGCAGCGTTTTTAGGGAGGTTTAGGGTTTTTTTCTGGAACTCGTTTGAGGAAAGTGTGGTTGAACTGAGTTGCACTGACAGGAGTTTTAAGGTGGAGAATGTGTGAAGGAACTTTATTATCCGGAACGGAAATGTTTGGGCCAGAAAGTAGTAAAATATGTCCCAGGCAGGGTTCCTTATAAGAGAGACTTCACCATCCACACGGCTGAAAAACAACCTCCTGTATAAGGAATGCCATCCCCTCAACACACACACACACACACACACACACTCTGAATGCTGGTGGCGTATTTAATGCATGGTAAGGCTCAGCAGTTAGATACACAGTAATTACACTGTGTGCTCTGCACGGTGGATGAGTTTCACTTAGTCACTGACAGCCGGCCTCAGCGTTAATTGTTTTCAAATTGTTTTGGCGAGTGATGTAGAGATAATAGCTTGTGTATGACTCAATGAACAGTGTGTGTGTGTGTGTGTGTGTTGGTGGGGTGGGAAATATGTGTGTGTGGGTCCCACCTCCACTCTTGATGAGGGCCAGAACATAGCAGGTTCTACAGGCCTCCATGTAAACACACGCCCACCAAGCCAAGCACACACTCTCTCTCTCTCTCTCTCTCTCTCTCTCTCTCTCTCTCTCTCTCACACACACACACACACACACACACACAGTTTCAATCAAAATTCAACCCATATTAAATTCGTAAATTAGGTGTAAAAGCAAAATGTACAAATTTTCAGCTGTTTTTCCTGAACCAATCAAACAAGAATGCTTTAAAATATGAACACGGCTAATATAAGATGTGATTTCTCAAAATTCAGCCCAAAGTAGTTCAAACAAAATATATATCTTTATCCTTTGGAATATTGCGAACATTTTATCATCTCACTTGATACTTCACGATGATTAGATTATTGTTTTATTGAATTTTAGTCAATGTCCCAACTTTCCTGAATAAAGGGGTTTCTACATACTTTTTCCATTACCCATTACACCCTCCCGAGTGTCCCTTGTGTATATGTTTTTGGACCACAGGCCTAGTCCTCAGGTTTCTATTTACACTTCCCTGTTTCCCTGCACTTACTGCATTAACACACTGAAATGAAAATGGACTGGGACGGCTTAGGCAACCCCACCAGAACAAGAACGCTACTGCCAGTCGTTTTTCTGTGTAATGCACACCAGCTCACTCAACTTAGTCCTTTTCCCCACCCAGACGCCCCCCTCGGAATTAGCCAAAATAACAGTGAACCCTGATTAAAACCATTTACCCAGAACTACCCATTAAGGCGTTAAAGCAGGGCTAATTCAGACCAGACATCCCTCAAACCTGAGACGTTTAGCATTCAGGAGCCACGGTTGAGTTAGCAGCATGCTTCAAGGGGTCTTCTATTGGACCCTCGCTAGCCTGGAGTTTCTACCCGTCAAAGCATGGCATCAACGAATTTATATTTACTGCCTTTTTCCGTTTAGGAATGTTTAAATTATGGCACAATAAACCTGGCACCGGCGTCTCTGAAGCTCTTTTCAGTGACGGCGTTAAGGCCGTATCGTAAGCAATTTTCCAAAGTGGATTACAAATTTGCCATGTAGGGTTTATTGCACATTATGACAACTTAACCACATCTAAATGTGCTACATAAAGGGGAAATATGCACTGCTTAATATGCGCTATTTCTTCTTGGAGGAAACGCTTTTTACAAAGCGCCGGCAGGGCACCGAGGTTGCGACGCGAATACAGCGGAGGAGTCAATAATCTTTATGAGGTTGATTTTAATTATCCGGAGATAACAGAGTAGCTGCATCCATCTACATCACACATGCATCTGCCACCCCCACAACCCACACATGCATGCACACACAGACACACACACACACACACACAGCACTGTGGCTACCTGCACAGAATGGACAATGTGAAGTTTACATCAGTTTACATCAGTGGACTGCTGAGATGAGCTGGACTGGTTTCAATGCTCCAAAAATAAATAAATGAATGACTAAATGACACTATGTTGTGGAAGTGAGGAGAAGCAGTTAAAGCCCTTAATCCCAGGCTTATTACATAGTCATTTCATGGATTACGATGCAAACCAGCTGAGTTATTCTAAAGTTGTAGAAGTAATTAATAAAATGATGACTTAGACCAGGGATTCAGATAGTTTTTAATATCCCTTACCGGGGAATGCACTCAAACCGCTCTGACAATTCTGTTCTGCTGATAGTGTATGTGTGTGTGTGTGTGGATAATGGACAAAAATAATAAAGCCAATTCCTGTTACACTTGTCTTATATCAATTTCTCAAACCTACTGAGACCTACCCAGTAAATAATCATGAAACATTTGATGTTGTCATTTGCTTGTGAGAAGAATTTGCCTCTGAAAGGAGAGAAGGGACACTAGGTTCTGAAATTTTTATGTAACTCAACATTACATACCAAACACTACCTGCTGGTCCTTGTGTGGGGAGATTTTCACAGAATGTTGTAGGCACCTGGTGATTTCAGATCAAATACATGAAATAAACACATAGATAACAAATGTTATGAGGTTTTGTTACGACAGCGAAACACCAAAACACAAAAGTGTCCATGGTCCCCAATGACAGCAAGAACAGCACCTGGGAACAGAATTGAAACAGACTGTCATTATTACCACATTTCCTTCTCCCCGTATTTACCATCGAAACTCAACAACGGTGCAAAAAAGGCCAAGGATCATGTTTTTCCTGCGATACAGTCATCCAGGAAAGGTCAAATCAATCTGGCGCTAAGCATGCCACACCGGCGATCCATAAAGAGCCTTGTTTTAAATAATAACGTTTTATAGATCACCTAAAGACATAACTGCGGCAGAGTGAAAAGACGAGATGCTGTGCAAATTGGAATGTGCAAATCCAATATGTTGACCGTGCTGAGCTAATGAACCAGTGGCATTTTCTACAGGGTACACAGCACGCTGCGAGCTATGCACCACACACAGGAGTGTGTTTACAGCGAAATGAAAAGCAGTGTGGCTCAAACTTTCACATCATTTATATACAAATATGCATATATGTGAACTGTGGCATAATAGAGATAATTAAATACTGTAAGTAGCAGTTAAACCCAGTTGTGAAACATGTAGTTCCAGATTGATCTTTTTTTTTTATAATAGAAGTGTTTTAACACAATGTATAAGTACATGAATACCACACTGTAAAACACAAAACAGTAGTAACAAAAACTCAATGCTTTATAAATGCATTATAACATGGATGTGTTAATAAACTCTTATAAACGTGGTAATGATATTAACCTGTGCCAGGTCACAAAGCTATTTCTGTATTAGAGCGTAACAGCACTTATACTACCATCCCATCATACGTACATAAACCTAGAGGTACAACAGGCCTGAACGGAGATGGAGAGAGTGAAAGAGTGAGAGAGGAAGATAGAAAAGAGAGCTAAAGGAGCAGACAGCACTTGCCCGTGTGGCTTCTTGTGAGGCGCACACAAGCATGACTGCTGTTGTGAGTCGAGGCAATAATTCTCCCTCATCTTCCAATTGATTTCTACACGGGTCTGATGAATGTGTTTCTAGCTCGGGCTCATATTTTAGCCCTGGCTCAAAAACTTCAGCCTGTTTATTGCTGGCATAACATCCTACCCCCATCTCCCCTCAACATGGGGGCTAATGCATTTCTATTGATTGAAATGGGGGGGGTCCAAATGGCTGCTGTGTTCAGGTTTGACATTAGCCACCTTGCGGTGAAGGAACACCTTTTGCTCTGTATCTGATCTCTCTCTCTTTATCTCTCTCTCTCTCTCTCTCTCTCTCTCTCTCTCTCTCTCTCTCTCTCTCTCTCTCTCTCTCTCTCTCTTTGTAGAGAATGCCAAAACCTGAATTAGTTCAGACAGGTCTGTTCATTACCAAAGGCACGTGGTGGGAAAAGATCTATGGGCGTGCAACCCTTTGAAAACATTTTAAAACATGCGCGGCGCTCACAAATGGCAATGTATGACACCACATTCTGGCTGCCTGCCTGCCTCCCACTTAAAGGATTGTCATTTGGGGAGAAATAAATTTTGTTAACAAGACAAAAGTCAATGTTTCCCTGTTTCGCTACAATCAAAGCGGCGTGGCTGACAGCGGCGTGTCTGCTCACGAGACTACCTGCAGAGCGCTGGAATAATGTGAATCTATCATAAAGCAACGTGACAGCAACTGCTCCAATGCTGAGGATTCACGGGTATTTTGGCTTGTGAGGTGTCAATAGCCGTATGATGTAAAATGTGGGTAAATAGGCAGCTTTCTCAGACACAGTAATGTGATAAAAAAGGCTCAGACCTTTGAATTTTATTTTGCAGATCGTGAGAGAAAATGGAGCTCTTAATAACAACGCAAGGCATGGTATAGGCCATACTTTCATAATCAGATAAAAAGTGCTGTCATTCTTCTCTCACATTCACGCCCACCAACTGAGCGATGAGTCCGAGCTTTTACTTCAACTAGAACTAGACATTGTTCGCCTGCATCACTGTCTTTTATTAACACACTCGTAACTTGACGTTAGTCTGAATTCCTTACGACTCCATTATTCGTCTTTCATACTGCTCTACTTTAGACGCTGCTCTTTCTTTGTTGTTTTAATGTAGCGTCAACCAGAGGAGGATGGCCTCCCCATGCTTCTTCTCAATGTTTCTTTCTCATGTTCAGAGGGAGATTGTTCCCTGTCACCTTGGATTGTGTGCTTGGGACTAGGACTTAGAACTCGGTAAAACTGCTATGAGCCAACTCTGTTTTGTCGCTTTACAAAAAAAAAAAAAAACATCTCAATTTTTGTCAATTTTTTTTTTGTCAGTTGTTAAATGCATGAGCTGAATTTTTGATGAATGGACCAATAGAAATGCGCCAAAATAATTAATGAAATAATATAATCTTTAAAAACTGACTTCCACTGAAAGTTAAGGTATTTTCTTCTTCTATAAAGCTACTACATTGGAGATACATGCTTTATTTTGGGGGCCTCCGGTTTCCTCCCACAGTCTAAAAACACACGTTGGTAGGTGGACTGGCGACTCAAAAATGTCTGTAGGTGTGAGTGTGTGAGTGAGTGTGTGTTGCCTTGTGAAGGACTAGCGCCTCCCCCCAGGGTGTATTCCCACCTTGCGCCCAATGATTCCAGGTAGGCTCTGGACCCACCGCGACCCTGAACTGGATAAGCGCTTACAGATAATGAATGAATGAATGATTTACTTTGGACAGTGACGATTTTGTAAAAACTGGACTGAATATAACTGAATGGAATTGAAATTCTAGCTCCACTCTGATTACGGGTATGAAAACAAATAAAGTGATCTTTCTGTCCATCCTTCCACTGCGAGAACACAGCTCAGCACTCTGGGTCTGAAAGGACGAGTAGATGTCAAGAAGCAGAGATTGTTTTCAGACCTCAACATCAATAAATACGTTGAGTTCATTGCTTCATCAGAAGCAAAAGTTGCAACCAAAGAAAACTGGAGCCAAGTCTAAAAAGAAAACAAAAGAAAACGGGAAAATTAATTTTATATTGAGTCATGAATTCTTCTGTATAAATGGCTAAATGTCTGCTAAATGTATGATATTGTTCATGGCATTAAAATGAATCATTTCTTGGCCCATTTTACTTGGAAATAAAATAAATAAAGTGTTTACTCTGATATGCACAGCACTAGAGAGTCATTTTAACTGAATGAAAAATAAACAACAACAAATGGGCTGTTTATGTGGTACTTAGTGTCTCAGATACGTTATGTGCATTATTATGTTGTACGCACATGAATAAGCATATTTATACACTTTTACTGCTCGAACACAGTTATCTATTAATGGTTCGCCTGCTGTTACAGTCATGCTTTATGTGCGCCTGCACACATGTGTGTGTTCCCTGCGGCTGTGAATCAGTGCGTGTGTGTGTGTAGCACTGTCAGGTGCTGTACCACCCTGTGCCAGCTGCAGCTGGAACCATCTGGGTTGGGATTTGGTGGAGGGGCAGCACACGACAACGTTACACTCCCTGACACAGACACAATACGTAGTGAACCTGAAGCACCACCTCACACTGAGACAAGTCTTTGTTAGCAACAAAGTCAACAAGACATCTGTGCTGTCGATTTCTGATTTACGTATTAAAGTGACACTAGGTATTTTTAATATAATATTACAGCTTCAAAAGTCACTGTGATGCTTCGCTGACATTCAATAGAGACAACAGAACATCTGGTCTTGCCACTCCAAGCTCAGCACTGCAGGAAGTGCACTATGTAACTTTTGGTGGCAGCCACTTAAACTCAGCTTTATTACTTCACAATCAAAAAAACGGATGCCCCTCCTGCCCACACTTAGCACTGGGTATGGAAACCTGAGGATCACATTCAGCAGCTACAGAGCACCGTTTCATTTCATGCCTTTTAATGGACATTACACAAGCTCATACATCTGTGTCCAGACTAAGTGGACCTTAAAGTGGCCGAATTCACTAATTACAAATTTGGTCATGGAGAGTATTTTAGAGTCAAGGAAGGTTTATTTAAATCATGACAATCATGGCACTGTTAAATATTCCCTGGAACTGAGATTGTAACATGTTATGAAAGCCACGTATAATGCAACATTGTTAGCATCGTGCATTATAAGCCAAGGTCATTATATTTTATGTTTATAATGCTTTGTATATGTAATATAACATGTAGATAACACTTTATATATGTATTATAACATGGTATTTATAGAACCTGTTAAATTCAGCTCAGTTTTAGCTTTCAGGCCAAGTTCTGGTCAGCTTGACTGAACACAATATAGCTGACCCCTCAAAAGCAGAGGCTCATTTCAGCTCAAATCTGTTATCAGCCTTTTACGCATAGAGTGTTACGTTAATGATCTCCACATCAACAGAATGATTAGCAAAGTGCGGAATCAATTAATGCCGGCCAACTGAAATCAATAAGTGCTGCTCAACGTATATTATGTCCAGAGGTTAATTAATAACCCCAAAAAAGGGCTTAAGCATAATAAACCAAGCTAAGAAAAACTAGCTTGGGATGACCTTGACTAAAACAACAAGGGACATGGGAAACAACTTCCTTTCACTGAGTGTATGTTGTGGGAGACCTATAGCACAGTGGGTGAGTCTGGAACAAGCCCAGGTTTCGATTAGTAGCCCAGCACCTCCGACACCATTCCCCTTCTGGAACTAGGCCCAGGATTCTGCAACACAGTCATTAGTGTTCATCTGCGATGATGAGTTTCTGCATGCGCTAATCACAAGCAATGTGCAAAATAACTCCACTGATACTCATAAATATTCAGAAATAGACGTAGAGCAGGTGGACTCTGAGACTGTTCTGAATGTTGACATGATACCATCAGTTTCAGTCCTGCGCATATCTAATACACATAAATATAGTAAACAATAACCCGCTCCAGCTCATGGTTCAGAGTGATATATCCAGACTTAAGGAATGTTGCTGAATATCTAAAAGACCATAAATTAAAAGACATTAATGTCTTGTAAGTAACGTCAGTTCTTAATAATTCCTCAGGAAACAATACAATATATGATCAGCCGTAACATCACAACGGCCACCAGGGCCTGCTTTCTACATTCACTGTGCATTTTATCACCTTTGTAGTTCTGCAATTACAGGCTGTAGGTCATATGTTGCTCTGCATACTTTGTTAGCCTCTCTCACTCAGTGGCCTAGACCCCTACATGACCTTTACTGAGCAGCTATTATTTGGCTGCTGTTACACTGGCGTGGTGGTGGTGTATTAGTCTGTGCTGTGCTGTTATCAATGGATCAGACACATCAGTGCTACTAGAGTTTTTAACCCCCTCAGCGTCACTCTTGGACCTAGAACAGTCCACGAAACAAAGGTGTCCACAGAAGAAGGACTAGAGGACGACCAGCACAAACTGGGTAGCGTTAGATGAGCTGCTGTTACTGACTTTAGATCTACAAGGTGTACCAGTGAAGTAGATGTGTCTAAAAGAGTGGAAAATGTTTAAATACTCCAGCAGCACTGCTGTGTCTGATCCACCACCTACCGTATAGTGGTCCTGTGGGGGTTTAGAGGATGAACTCTCACAGTTCTTAAGAACCTTCTCATTTCATGAAGAATCACCCATGTCTTTTTCAAACCCTTTTCAAGGAACCAGAAATGTTCTTCTAAGATTGGGTTTAAGGAACCGTTTTGTAGAACGGGGCTCAGATGAGACACTGCTTTATAGCATTCATTAACTCCTGTTTTCACTTGTTCGTTCTCAGCACTCGGAGGCCTTCCCTTGCAGAGGTGGCCTTGTAAGAGAACAAAAAAAATAAATCCCTCAGCTGGACCAAATGCGGTTTGGCAGCGAGGAAAAGTCATCATTAGCCGCTTATAAGGTCAGATCAAGGTGAAGTGGGCGAGCCTGTAATTCAGCCCTGTGTCGAGACTAACTCGCCGAAAGGTCGCGAGTGTCTCCTCCGCTGATAGCGAGAGAGGACAAGGCCTGGAGATGACCAATTATGTCCCGATGTGTTCGCCACTGTGTCTCTGTGCTATCTGTCTGCGCCAATAATTAAGAATCGATGCCGTCTCTCGGCTGCGGGCGGCTTCTCTGTCTGTCTGGAAGACCTAGAGCTGGAGTTCTCGCTTTTGGTCTGGGTAACGATACTCTTCGTACAGGGGAGTCACATGTAACACACAGGGATGCTGTAGATGCTATTGCCCTCTTGTGTTTTCCCTCTGCTAGGGTGGATGAATGCGTGATCTATTGTATATTAATGCAGTAGGGATTTTCCAGGTCTTTGGTCAAATCCACTAGGACACAAAGAAATGTATGGGCTTGGGATTATGTCATATAGATTAGTGTAGTATAGAGGCAGGGAAAGGTATGCTCCATTTGGAAGGTTCATGGCTGGGAAAGGCCCTGTTAAATTCTTCTCGCAGCTAAAAAGGAATGCACTGAAAATCTGATAAGCTCTGTCCATAGAATACGTGCAACTCCTTAGAGGTCAGGGCCGGATTATTCTGACTTGTTTGCAAAGACATGATCGATTAAAGGCGGCTGCTATAGGAAAGGGTTCACTGGCTCGTATTTCCCAGGTTTGTTGGCATGATGACCCTGCGAATCCACATCCCTGCAAGATAGGCCTCCAACCTCCAGCACAATTTGAATTCTCTCTTGCTTCCCTCATGTGACACTGACCATTCGTTTCCCTTCCCTTCTTCTACGGAACAATGCGATTTCTATCTTTAATGTTATTACACCATCGTAATAGCTTTAAAGGCGTGTCTGCTTTACATTGCTGAAGTTTATTGGGTTTAGGACCTTTGCTTTTCTCCCTGCTTTGTGTTGCAGCTGATATAAACTGCTCCTTAACCCCGGCGAGAATGCAATCGCTCTGGACGGGAAAACTTTAGCGCCGTTATCTGCGAGGAATGAAGAGGACTGTTTCGCTCTGCTCCTGTTTTTTTTTTTTTTTTGTGCTGTTGATGTCTGTTGTGCGGAGCTGGCTTGGTGGGAATGATTACTGCAGGGGTCTTAATCAGAAGGAGCCGCCGTCCCGGACCCCGGGGGCCTAACGCTACTACATATCCTGTCAGGACACACTGAGAAACAATCAATCATTTCAGGAGCCTCCGACAAGTGGAGGAGCTAGTCCTGCTCTGCTTTAGGGAGGGAGGGAGAGGTAGGGAGAGAGAGAGAGAGAGAGAGAGAGAGAGAGAGAGAGAGAGAGAGAGAGAGAGAGAGAGAGAGAGAGAGAGAAAAAGAGAGAGAAGGAGACAAGGAAGAGAGAGAGAGCATGGAAGAGGTGACAGAGAAGGGGAGAAGGAAATGACAGAGTGAGAGAGAGAGAGAGAGAGAGAGAGGGAAGTAAAAAGAGAGACAGGAAGGTTTGAGGACAGCAAGTGCTATGAATATGAAATGGCTCTTGTTAGCGCAGCTGAGCTTCAGAGAGGACACGGACAAGCAAGGCCACGTCGACCCAGTTTACAATTTACGTCAATTCACTTCTGTCCCCACACTCCATCACCTCGACCTGAGCTTGTTTTCCTGTCCACTCCAAGTCACGCTTCATTCTCCCGCACTGAGAAGACCTCATACATTTCTATAGAGGTTACATGGTTCCGGGTGCACACTGAAACACAGCGGGGAGTATGCTAATTAGCTAGAGCTTCTGGACACTACTGGACACATGCACTTTAAAAAAAACGCAGATTCTTAAATGGTTCTTGAATGGTTAGAATAGACGTAGAGTCTACATCTGATTTCCCGGGTATAGATCACGCTAGTTTTTACAGGCAGCTCCAGTGGTTAATCATCACACTGTAGTCTCGATTTGGGCTTACGACACAGCAACTCGTCTAAGTCCCGCCAAAACCAAAGGGGGTGGTATAGCTCCTTTGTTCTGCAGTAACAGCCTCTAATCTTCTGGGAAGGCTTTACTCCTGGGAATGTGTTTCCGTATCTGGAAGGTGATATTGCACATGCCAACCATAAACTCTTGTGGTTGCTCCAAAATGTTTGTCCAATGAAGACACAGAAGCAAACAAAATGAATGGGTGCACCTTAAGATACCTGAATCCTTCAATTAAATAGTCCTTGGTTTCAGAAATCTATGGTCGGAGTATGGTCTTTATGTCTAGTTAAAGAAACACTAAGTGGTCATTTTGCAGTAAAACAGCTTGTAAATCATTGTGATGATCCACTGATCTGTAATAGGGAGTAAACAACCTCTACCATCACTACGCTGGGCTCAGCACTGCAGAAACTGCACTATGTAACGTTTGCAGGGGGGTTCATATGGATAAAAACCAAATAAAAACAGATAAGAAAGAGAAACGAGGGAAAAAGTCTGAAAACCAGAGATTCTCCTCCTCACTCCTCACTCCTGGGCTCTTACTCTTGACTCGAGCTGTGGCTCGTTTTCATTTAAAGGAACAGGTGCTGAATCCAGTCGTTCTGAACAGTGCTGTTTAGATGAGGGAGAACATTAATTCTTGTGGTATTTTGACCAAAGCATGTTACAGATGCGTCATTAAGACTCCAGAACTGTGTGGAAAAGGTCTATAATATTTCTAAAGACCTCTTTTTTCTTTGTGAGTTCAGTACATTCCTGACGCTCAAAAAACGCATCAAAACTGTGTTGAAAGCCAAGGCTAAGAACACACTTTTAAATAACATCTTGGCTGCAACCCTCCAGGGGCCAAGCAACACTTGCGCCCTTTTAGAGACCAGGCCTGAAAAGTCAAACGTGAAAGGCCAAAGTGCTGTCCGTGTCAGACAAGATGCTTTATTTGAAGTGCCAGGGGCCACAAGAAGGACTTGTCAGAGAAGCTGCCGACAGCCCTCAGCCCAGCAGTTGCTGCAGCCACGGTGTGAGCAAATCCCAGCCATCGCACGGAGGATTTCCTCCAGGGGACGAGGAGCCGGAGAGGAGTTAAAATAGACAAACAGTCGGACCCATAAACATGATTTATATTATTTAAAAAGATGTGCGTTCTTGGCACACTATGAAGGATATTAAGTCCTCAAAGGGAGGCAAGGGCCCATTCCTCCTTCCTCCTACGAAAAGCCCTTTAGTCTCTGATAGCAGGATGTGAAGGGGTTTATGTGTGTGTGTGTGTGTGTGTGTGTGTTGTTTGGGGGGAAGGGGTGTTGCTGTGGTCTACTGTTGTTTTTTCACTGCCTTTCTTGGCAAAACTCAAACTGGAAAAATGTTTGGCTCACCTCTCGGCCCATCCCCCCAAGAGTAGATGTTCCCACCATCTGAAAAAGACAGAGAGAGAGAGGGAAAGGGAGGGAGAGTGAGAGAGGGGGAGAGGGATAGAGCAAAAACAAACAGAGAGTGTACGCAGGATTCATGTCGGAGGCATCAGGCGCGTAAAACCCAATGGCGGCCGAGAGCAGAGAAACAAAGAAATGCATCTCTGACAAAAGTGGCTTGAGGATCATACATCAAACACTTGTTACCCCTCCTGGAGCTTCTGATTGCACATGACTGCAAACAAGTCAGTGATAAAAATCTGAAGAAAGATGAGAGCGATCCCGCTCACTTTGGAGATCATCAATCACGGCCTGTAAGCCCTGATATTATTAGTTCAAGTTAAGCTGCACTCTTCCATTTTATGGACATCATAAAAAGGGAGTGTGCTACGGGGAAGGGATTCTCCAGCTTTTTTACACTGCACTTTAACTACAGGCAAAGACAGAGCTCACGGTAACTACGGCCATGGGAAGCTTAGATGAAGCTGTTGATTGAATTTAGACATTAATGCTTGGCTTTTATTAACATACACACACACACACACACACACACACACACACACAGGAACGCACTCTTATAAATTATTACAAATGAGTTTGAGAGGTTGCATGATTAAAACACATTCTCACACAGAGCAGTGGCATACTGTGACTTTTAGAGCTAAGTCTTCAGATTGTGCCTTAAAAAACACCTCTGAGACAATGCTCATTTCTCTTAGCGCTCCTATGGGATTCTACTAATATGTTAGCACTCAGCTAAAAGCAATTTTTTTTAAAATTGCTCTAAATTAAAGTGGAATATTTGGAATTGAGTCATTTCATGAATTATTCGAAACTTGTAATACACGCTCTGACATGATGTACATGTTTCCCTGTAAGTTATAGTGTTACTATGATTATTTAATTAGATTAGTGCCATTTAAAGGACTTTCAGAATGTTTAGATTCAGAGTGAAAGGAAGCTGTAAATCCACTGGTTTTGTTTCCAAACATCTGCAGTAAATTAACGATGACGTTCATGATTGTAAAACTAATTAAAAACCTTTATATAATATTCAAAATGTTCAAAATACAACAATTAAAAAATGATTCTTCACCATTTACTAACTCTCCAGTCTGTTTGTGTGATCAAAGCCCCAGTGTCTGTAAATGAGTAATAAAATAAAACACACTGCCTTGGTTTGGTGTGCTAGGCTTTTTCTCTCCCTCTCTGTCTCGGTCTGTCTGCTCATGGCAGAGGCATCTGAAGTGTTTTTAGACAACAGAGAGAATGCAAAAAGTTGAAAAGCACAAACTAATATTGCTCTACTCCTGCTCCATAGGTGAGTAATCATTTAAGGTGGAAATGTCTCAAAACTCAGTAGACGGCTAACTACATTATCGAAAGTGCTACAAACTCAAGGTTCTGTGGTAATTCAGACAGCGAATAGAAACTTAAAGACAAGATAAACTTCAGCCACGAAAAACAACTGTCTATTTTTCAACAGAAACACACCACTCAACCTTAAAAGACACAGAACTGCTGAATGTAAACAACCAGAGAAAACTGCATTTCCCCACAATCATAGACGTCCCCTCTTATCTTATCTTAGGCCTTCTGTTCAGAATCTGAACTTCTAAACAGTTGAAGACCTAGCTGGACTCTCTGATTCGATACGTTTCAAGTGGATATTTTTAAAGAATCAAATCTTTTTATATTTTAACCTAAAACTTTAAAATTACAGTTTTAATATTTCTAGAGGTTTAGTCCAATTAGGAAGATTATTAAAGTGAAATGCTTTAAAATATATTTCATTTTATTTCAAATAAATTACTAAGAAAGTCCCCCAGGGTTTATTTCTGTTAAAGTAGACTCTGTACGTTAAGGTTCTACTAGATTTTTCAGAATTACAATAATGCATGTATTACTTATATATAATTAGTTTTATGCAACTAATATGATAATTAAATAAAAAAAGTAAAAGAGCATTCATGGGTGGCCCATATATGAGCCCTGAAGTGGTAACATAGCCCTACACTATCTTATTTAGATTGTATCAGTCTAGGAGTGTCCCAGGGCATTTCTATAAACAAATCCATGGAATTCCACAGTATGTGACCCTTTCCTTTCAAACCCACGCTTCTGATATACTATCCCCCCTCACTCACGCTTCAGCATTACCAAATCATTAATCACTATCTTTTTCTGTTTACTAGCCGGCCGCTTGAGACAGCTAAAGTTACTCTGCTTGGTTCTGCAGGGAGCTTGTTAGGCCAAACTTTAGCATCTGAGCTAACAAAAGGGCTCGGCGGGGCTCTGGCCAGCCCTGGAATGTCAAAGGGTTCACATTTCACATGCAGATGTGTGACCCCGCTGACCTTTAGCGGGAAGGTGCGCTTTAACGGCGAAGGGGAAGAGGCCTGAGAGGGGCCAGGGGGCAACTTTGGAAGCGTAGGAGGGGTGAGTGGACAAGGGGCAAAAAAACAAACCCCATATTAGAGTACAGACATTCTGAGCCCTACAAAGTGCTCCACTTTGGCCATGAGCTGAGGCCTGTGGAAAAAACGACAAGCTGTTTTCCGTTTGCCTTTATTTACATCCTGAATTGTCTAGTTCGGAGTCTTAGCAAATGACGTCACACTCAGTGCTTGTAGCTTCTGCTGAGCTGGCATCAGTATGTGCTGCCTGTCCTGTAGCTGATGTGTCAGACTAATTTGTCAGTCATTCATGGCCCTCATTATTTTACAAAAAAGGAGGCTCGTTCAAAAGCGTTCTGCATTCTCACACATCACTGTGAAGACTCTTTCTTCTATCAGCGCCAATGGGCTGGACAGCCAGTGCCAGATGTCTACTGAACCACTTAATAACTATAAAAGCTCCTATTGCCTGATGAAGCTCATTGTTGTTACTCCTTTGATAGTAGGTAGCTCAGCATCAATAGAAACACGAAGCAGACTCATCCAAATTGATTGGACTGTCTCGTTTAACCCATATCATGGTGTATATAAAACTCTTTTAAAGTAAGAAACATGGTCTAAATTGGGAAAGTGCTACAAGACCCCCGTCATATGCAAAGGCACATGCATGAACTCCCAAATATTTCCTGCGCAGTGCCCAAGTAAGAAAGTAAATCTGTATTCACAATTACAAATCTCTCTTTTTCTCTCTCTGTGATAACAGTCGGTAGAAGCAGAAGACAGCTGTATTGTATGACAATTTCAGGAATAATATCTACCAATCTTAATAAATTAACATCTTAGCTGCTAGTAGTTGAACATAGTCGTCCAATTCTTGCTTCTTCAGTGTTGTGTTCGCGCTACAGTGCCAGCGCTTTTAACAAACACTAGAAGTCAATATTCATAAATAATTTCTGTAAATATATCTCCAGAATATGTTTCTTAAGGATCCCAAAAAACATCCAGGTCTTCGTTTAGGGTTTGTACACCTTCCTGTGTCATTCTGCATCTCTGAGTATCTCAACAGAGAAGTACACCAATTTAGACCAAAGGGTTTTCCTCATTATTACTGTTATTATTATTATTATTATTATTATTATTATTATTAGTAGTAGTAGTAGTAGTAGTAGTAGTAGTAGTAGTAGTATTTTATTCTCTATAATGCTAACTAAAACAGGTAAAACTACAACAATTATATATATAAATATTTTTAATTATGTCCACTGTCATCTCCAGTACAGACCACTAGTGGACAGCTCTCTCTCACTCTCTCTCTCTCTCTCTCCGTGTGTGTGTGTGTAAACACAGAGATGCCTGGTTCCTCTGTTTTTGGTTACTCATGTCTATAATTGCCCCTCACTTCTGCAGTGTTACTTTGGTTGAGGCTGCATCTAACAACAAAAGAAGCTGCTTCAGACATCAAAGTGATTCTGAGTTGTTAGAACCATAGCCTCTGCATATTGTTAGACACGTCTAATCAGGGCCACGCAATTATCCATGAAACACATACAGTAAATATTATAACCCTCTGATACAAACACACAATGTACATACACACAATGTCTAGCACACACAGGAAATAACATGTCATTCTGTATCATTTTACATATTATCATTAGTTAACTGAGATATAACCATTTTGTAACACTTAAGATTGTCACGTACTGTCAATATATAACAAGTGTCAGTAATAAGACACTGCATAACCATTAAGTACTTTTCATTTATGCACCTTTATTCTAAAGTGTCACCCTATCAGCCTTGAGATCTGATTAACATTTAATACTAGAGCATACGTAGCATGTAGCAATGATGTAACGATATTGTAATGGTAATTTACTAGAGCCACACGTCACAGGAGATGCCTTCAATGTGCTTGAGTTAAACATGTACACCATTCCCTTATGAATTAATGATGTTATACAATTATTTCCAAAAGATTTAAGCTGAAGAGCATTGTGTTGATGTAATATATTTGACTCCAGGCAAGTCTCTAAATGATTTTGTAAATATCTGACTAAAAGAGCACATCCAGGATTTGTACAAAACATAACTGGCACATGTTAAATGTGTACCAAATATATGCATGGGTAATGAATCACAACATTCAAATATTAGACTAATCCGAAGTGCTCTTTTGTATTATTTTGCTTCTTATTCATGAGGAAATAATATGTACATCTGAATCCAGAGTCAATTCAGTGCACTACTTTCCTCACTGTATGTTATTTGTTATAGCACTGAAAACTTTTCAGTAGTGATCCCAAATTTTTGAGCAGTAGTGTCTGTTTGATTTAGTGATGATATAGAGAATACTACCACACATGTACACTCTCTCTCTCTCTCTCTCTCTCTCTCTCTCTCTGTTATGACTTCCTTCAGTAGCGAGGAGACATTTATATTGGGTCCTGTGGCACCACCCATCACGGCCGGCTCGGCGTGGTGCTCGGCAGAGAAGCTGGAAATATGATTTCTTTTTGGGGAAGTACAAAGCCGGCCATTTATCAGTGGCCCAGGCCTGCTCCGAGCCTCGGCTCTGTCATAACACCCAGACGGAGGCCATAAAGCCGGATGAAAAATACAATGGCGCGCAGCACACCAGCGCGAGTTATTATTCCCCCATCCTCACACAATAAAACAAAATCAAAAGAGATAGAAACAGCCGATCAGTCGTTTCTCTTTTACACCCACTGCTAAAGGAATCAGTGGAGGCGAAGACTGTTGACCTTGGTTGGGGGCTGAGTGGGGGCGGAGTGTGTGGAGTACACTGTACACATAAAGCAAAGCAGCTTCAGCTACATCTTGTGACTGCTGCTGCTGGCATAAGGCAATGAATAAAGATCATCTAATGTTCTGCATATAGCATGACGAGGGCCTTCAGATAACATTACGTCCTGCTGCCTGCTACTTGACATGACACAGAAGAAATAGTTCAGAGTACTCCAGGTCCAAATGACATTCCGCTGCTTAAATACTTCTTATGAAATGTTTGAAATGGACCAGATTCAGACAGTAATACACCATCTAGTTTGACTAAAATACTAAGGTATGATCTTAATGTAATCTAAGTTTATAGTAAGCTGTGCTACATCCACAGCTTAATGTACACCTCCAAAACTTCACACCACTGTGTGAAGAACCTTGCTATCATTGTTGAAGTCTCTGGCTATAAATGCAATCAGAAGAAGAATCAGGAGACTTACTTTCTTGTTAAATTCTTTGTAACTGGACCTTATTAGAGAGGCATCACAAGGTCATCAGGTCACCTAATTGGCTGAAACTTTTACAGAAGGATTTGCTGTGAACCTGCAGTAAACTGCAGTTACTTCTATGCATGATAAATGTTTTACGTGACCATATTTAATCTGTTATTAAATCCATGGGTTGCATTCAAG
>NC_089819.1:16334400-16351900 GCF_029633855.1 Hoplias malabaricus | reverse complement strand
ATAGTGGACAGAAAAAGGGAGAGAGAAGGAGAGATGGCAGGAAAGATAGAGGAAGGGAGAGAAAAAAGAGCAACAGAAAGAGAAGGGACTGAGAGTGAGAGAGAAAGATTGTGTGAAACAGAGAACGAGAGTGATGCAGAAAACCAGAAAGAGATACAGAGAAAGTGAGAGAGAGAGTGAGGGAAGAGATAAAGAGCGAGAGAGAGGGAGGACGAGAGAGATAGGGAACGTCTCAGACAGTGGACAGAGGCCTGTAATGAATGCAGTTATTAAATTGTTTCAGCTGCAAAAGAGGGCCTCTATTCTTATGCCATTATAAAGAGATCCATTTATCCCCACTGATCGGCCCTGTCTCTTTCTCTCCCCCTCTCACTTTGATCTCTCAGCATATTGCCATGATGTGTCCCATTCAATAGCGAATCTGGGGCAATTTTAATGCTTTTGTACCTCACCACTGCTCCATTTCCTTCTCTCTCTCTATCTCTCTCTCTCTCTCTCTCTCTCTCACTCTCTCTCTCTCTCTCACTCTGTTTAAAAATAGCTGTTAATTATAAGTGCAGTTTAAATGTCTCTCGTGACCCAGAAATGCAGGTTGAAGACAGAGAGATGGAGAGAGAGAGAGAGAGAGAGAGAGAGAAAGAGATTGTACATTACTGTAGGTCTTAGTTTTCATAGGCGTCAGACACTTAATTCTTTCTTTCTCCCTCACACACTCTCATCGTTTTCTCTCTTCTTCACCTCTCTATCCGTGCCTCTTTTTTCCTCTCTCAGCTTCGGGGTCCCTTTCGGCTCCAGAGCGCCGGTTATCAAAACCGAACCCCTCCGCTTCTAACAGATGTAGATGCTGCGGCAGCATTTCGCCAGAGCCCAGAAACTGAAAGAAAGAGAAGAGGGAAAGGAACGGAAGGCACTTCTCTTCACTGGGAGAGCCCCACCTGAGCCCAGAGTGAAGCCTGATGGGGGACTCTACCTAGGGGCCGCTTAAATACGGAGTGAAAACCCAGACAGGGGAATAGAGATATGAGACAACGTCTAGCTGCAACTCCATCCACCCCACCACCCCATCTTCTGCATACCTGCTCACCTGAGGGCATACACACATTCTCTCTCACACACAGTCCCTGCTTCCTGCTTCAGCACCTTGATATGGTGGGATTTTCACAATGCCACCAGAGACGAGGATCAGGGGCATATCCAGATACCTGCTGTGTGCTGTCTGTCACACTCAAACACTCCCACACACCTAACTGTCTTCACCTCCTTAACAAAAAAAAAAAAAAAAAAACAGTGTTCCTACAAGCAAGGGTTTCTGCAAGAAGAAAGCAAACAGCTGAGAATGGTTATAAGGGCTGAGCATTTAGGCCTAGACCTAAACCCTATTCTGATATGATTTAATTTCCCTGGGATTCTGGAATAAGTTCCCCTTTCACAGGTGCTCCTCTGTGATTTTATTTCCGTCTGGGTTGGGCAGCGTTCTTCTTATTTCTGTTTTCAACTCCACAGCCAGTTCGTGAGAATATTTTCAGGAGACAAATGAAGATAGGATCACTGGGAAGAGCGAGAGGGGAGCTAATCCAGTTCATAGTGGATGTCATATTGTGAATGGACCACATGATTCTAAATATAGCTTCCTGTAAAACTCATCCCATTAACTCATTGCTCCTACTGTGATTTCACCTTTGTCCAGATGTGAGAGTTCTGACCCTGGAGAGACATGTGGAAAAGATCTCTCTCTGATATACTAACCCAGTCCAAATAGTGCTGAGAAACACATCAAAGACCAGTGAAACGTCTGACGTGTGGTGGTCAGTAGCATGGATGGGGTCATTTCTTGTATCCAATTTTTTTAAACACATTTTTTCCTTTTCAAATAAATATAACTTAAAAGTGGGAAGTATGGTGTTACCGCAGTTAGCGTCTTAGCTGGTTCCGTTCAGGATTATTACAATCTTGGTGCTATCCAGTGAACAGGCCTGTGTTTCCACAAGTTCTGACAGGAACCAAAGATATGTCATCAGCGGGGGGCCTTGTGGAATTGCTCAGTTCCAGTCTCGCTGTGGATGAATTCACTGTTTACAGTGGGGTCAAATCAGAGTGAGATATGATACAGGTGTAAATGAGTTCCAAGATTAGTGGGGACAATTAGACAACGCTCATGGTGCCACAGCCCCAGAAAACACACAAATGGAGCAATTTCCTGTTTATATTTCCTTCTATTTTTATTTACTTTATTTGTGGCTCTGGATTCTTTCTGGAGCTTCTTTAAGTTGATTTGCCCACAGTTTGTGCTAAAGGGTTTGGCAATCAATTTATGTTGGTGGAAACACACCAAATGGTTCCACATTAAGTTTGCAAGCAAGAACCAAATGGGTTTTACAATGGTGGAAAAGGAATTTGTTGTGTTCTCCCTGTGTCTGTATGGGTTCCTTTGGGTGCTCCAGCTTCCTCTCACAGTCCAATAACAAATGTTAGTAGGTTGGATGACTGTGTAAAGTAGTTCAAAGGTGTGTAACCCTGCCCATGGTGTGTCAATTGAGTCTGGGGAGGTTACAGATGATGAATGGATGGACAGTTCGCAAAACTCCAGCTGCTATTTAAAGAGGCAAGAATAAGAAGTTGGTAAGAGGACACCTGAGCTGGCGAGCTTTGAGCTAAAGTGAGTGTGAATCATACTGATGCTTGACCGCAAGACGAACGCTGGGGTCAATGTCCCAAAAACATTACACTATGTACAAAATCCAGACTTGATCCAAATCTCTTTATCACGTACAAGAATTTAGAATATTACTGTTACCTTCACAAGAGAGACAGAATAATAACACTAGTCTCTTATACATGAAGATCCTCTCCACTCACCATGTGTCTCTACTGATCTAATCTGATCACAGACAGAATGCAGACAAACTTATGGTGCATTGCCCCCAGTGGAATCTTCTTCACTCACTGACTTAAAGTTATCTAATTCTGTCCAAACCAGATTATCTTTGTCTGGTGCCAGTTCAAAATGGCTGCTTAGCCCATAGGGACATAGACTACGTATAAAGGAGCTAGTATACCGTGAGCAATTATTATATATGGCAGCTGCTGCTGTAACAAAACATTGTATATCAAAAATATATACTTTAAATGGAAGTTATACAGCAATTATTTCTTTACATAAAGTACATTTTGGTGCAGTTTTATTGAACCCTTTTTGACAAAATGATCTAACCACTTCAGAAAAGTAGCTGTCATTATAAAATACAAAATCTTGTAACATTAACTTTGATATACTCTACCCTGGTTTGACCCAGATCTGGGGTCTTAGTGAAACGTCCTGATCAAAATACTACGAGGATCAAAAAATACAGCACCATTCATCCCATGAACAGCTAGTTTCAGCCCCTGTCGAGAACAAGACTCTGGGTAAAACCCAATGCAAGCGGCTGAGGAGTGAGGTGCTAGAAAACGATGGTTTTTGTTCATTTTTGTTTAGTTTATTTCTTCACCATATTTAACCAATTTCTATTTTTTCTTTGAGCTTGCTGTGTTTGTTTTCTCTCTTTAACCTCGTCTTGTTCTCATATAAATGTGGGTCTCATGTTATCTTATGTTTTCAGACTTAGATCACAAAAAAATGACCGTGTTAGTAGTCTCTAGAGTGAACATGCATTCAAAAACAGATATTGATCGCCTACTATACCCCTTTTAATATCAATTATATGGTAAATGGGTCATTATACATGTTGATAACCGCAAACTGACCACAAGGGGCAATAATAGAACCTGTTTGTGATTACATTTGGAAGAAATCCTGTGAAACAGTCTTTGCTATTTCTGAAATCAGTGCTGAAATTTATATCTCTCCCTGACTCTTCCACGGCACTCAGATGGATATGAGTAACAACAGCCTCTGGAGCAGTGTTTAAAGTGTTGTTAGTCCTGCTTAACACAGGGCTGTTCAACTGAAGCATGGCCTGGGCTCGTAAATAAGGACAGTGTATTGGTTCGTGCACAGCTTTGACGGTATTGACAGAGCTCGTAAAACAACATGAGAGAGACACACAGTGACCTTACTAACATAGTCCTGACAGTAAATAAAGAGTCCCTCTGCAGGGCTGTGTGACCTACATCTACAAACAGTGGTCAGAGAACAACAGCAGGCAAATGTTAAATTACTGTCTTAAATTACAGAAATCTACTAAAAACAGCGGGCGGCACGGTGGCGCAGCAGGTAGTGTCGCAGTCACACAGCTCCAGGGGCCTGGAGGTTGTGGGTTCGATTCCCGCTCCGGGTGACTGTCTGTGAGGAGTTGGTGTGTTCTCCCCGTGTCCGCGTGGGTTTCCTCCGGGTGCTCCGGTTTCCTCCCACAGTCCAAAAACACACATTGCAGGCGGATTGGCGACTCGAAAGTGTCCGTAGGTGTGAGTGAATGTGTGTGTGTGTCTGTGTTGCCCTGTGAAGGACTGGCGTCCCCTCCAGGGTGTATTCCTGCCTTGCGCCCAATGATTCCAGGTAGGCTCTGGACCCCCCGCGACCCTAAATTGGATAAGCGGTTACAGATAATGGATGGATGGATACTAAAAATAGCCAATAATCATAATTGGAAAATGACTTAGAAAAGTGAAATTTTAACAACATTATTTTCCTGATTTGAGATTTTGATTCTGAAAAAGGGCGGCCTGGTCGCAGTCACACAGCTCCAGGGTCCTGGGGTTGTGGGTTCAAGTCCTGCTCCGGGTGACTTTCTGTGAGGAGTTTGGTGTGTTCTCCCTGTGTCTGCATGGGTTTCCTTCAAGTGCTTCGGTTTCTTCCCACAGTCCAAAAACACACATTGATAGTTGGACTGACGACTCAAAAGTGTCCCTAGGTGTGAGTGTGTGAGTGAATGTCTGAGTGTGTGTTGCCCTGTGAAGGGCTGGCCTCCCCTCCAGGGTGTGTTCTGGCCTTGCGCCCAATGATTCTGGGTAGGCTCCGGACCCACAGCTACTCTGAGCTGGATAAGCAGTTACAGACATTGAATGGGTGATTATGAAATAATTAATAGAAGGGACTGTATCATTAATAGGCTTCCGAGTTCTTATTTGAATTTACCATTCCACCTTAAATGATGCACACATTACAGTTGGTACAGGCAGAATGTAACTACTACATAATTTGGGTGGAACTCACTCATTCTTTCTGGTAGCACAGAGTGTACAGGAGTGTTATCCCCCTGGAATATTCCACACTGTAAAGTCAGGTTGTTTCCCTCAGAGGTTTAAAAGTTGTTAAGTTTATTTAGTTACAAGGAAAAGCTAGCCTGCCCTTATTAGCGTTTTTAGAGAATGTTTGGATGAGGGATGTGTAAATTGGAGTGTGTTCACTGGTGTGTGTTACTATGTGCCATTACCGTTGATCCTGTGTGTGTGTGTGTGTGTGTTTGTGTGTGTGTGTCTGTTTGATGTTTGTCTCAGATAGCTGATGACTATCAGCACTTGTTAAGAAGATTAGAGAGTGAGCTCATTTGCATGTGTTCGTTATCTCATTAGATTGATATCAGGGAGAAAAGGGCTTGACCGTGGTGCCTTCACACTTTTCTCTAGCTGCAGGCTAACTATGGAACTATAGCACGCTTCATACAGAGTTCTCCCTAACAACCCGCCAAACTCTGCTGCTGTGCCCTGCTCTACACTTTGGAGTTCAGTGGTTTATAGTGATTTTTTTTTCTTACATGGGGCTAAAGGCCATTTTTCTAAATATTTATGTGTCTAAGACAGTTTGCAGGGTTTGCTGCTTCTTCATGTGGGAAAATCACTGTCCCCGATCAGTTTTGTGTTTAAAAAATGATAGGCACAGTGTCTGTGTACTGTGTAGCTGCACTGTAAACAAGGGCCATCCCGTCTCAAATATTCAGAGTGGAAATAGCTAAATAATAAAAGCAAAAAAAAAAAAAAAAAAAAAAAAAAACATCTTTTTACTACTATCTTATTTTTCATTTAATACATGGATCAGAAGTGATACTGAAAAAATGGTGAAACAGCTGGTGAAAAAGCTCATTTTCACAAATGTATTCTACAAAAGGATTTAAAACAATCAGTAAATGCCACATGTCCATAAGTAGAAACGTCAATATTTTATGTTTATTTTAAAGCCTAGCTATGGAATTATGAAGCAATCACAAAGAAATTTCACACAAATAACCTGCCGAAGTCTGCTTCTTTGTCCTACTCAACCTATCACTGGGTTTTTTTCCAATCATGTTTGGGGCTAAAGGCTTTTCCCTAAATATTTATGTATCTAAGGCAGTTTGCAGGGTTTGCTTATACTTCATGTGGGAAAATCACTGTCCCCAATCAGTTTCCTGTTTCAGTAATTATAGGCACAGTGTCTGTGTATTGTGCAGCTGCACTGTAAACAAGGGTCATGCCATCACATTGTATTCGGTTAAAATAAGTCAAAAGACATAAATAAACTATCATTTTTTATATCCTGAGCATTTTTGCATCTTTTCACTGAGATGAAAGGGAAAATAATATCAATAAATGAATCAGACTCCAGCCTCAGTATATTAACCTTTTGTTAATAACAATGTAATTAATCGCAAAACATATATTTTTGTTTTAACCAATAAATCTGAGGGATTATTAAAGAGGTTATGACACAGACAAGCCATGGTGGAGAGAGAGAGAGAGAGAGAGAGAGAGAGAGCTACAATAGCTAATGTTTCAGTAGGGTAAACAGTAATTGGGGGCAGAAGGAGGGAAGGGGGCCAGTGGTGTGTAATGAGTTGAGGATGGCTCAACTCAGCTCAACTCTATTCAAACACACGCCCTCTCTAATACACTCTCACAACTCACTCTCCATTCCCTTCTGGCCCCCTTGTGCTATTATTAGCTCCAGGAATGTGGGGCATTCCAAATGGTTAAAGAGCCAACTCCTGACCAGCCGTAAAACACTGGCCCTGAAATAACACAGCTGCCAGCATGCCATCTCACCATGTCCCCCCTGTGCGTCTTCTCTGTCACACACTGCTACATCAGAGCTGCTGGTAGGAGGATGCTCAGCTCAGTCACTTCCCCCTTCCACCTGTGTTCTGGCACAGGTATGACAAGCTTCACAGAAACCTGGTAAAACCCCATTTTGATAAATGCCACATATGAAAGATATGATTTTCTCATATTGTCTCTGTGAATAAATAAATAAATAAATAAATAAATAAATAAATAAATATGTTGTGTAATCAAACAAATTTAGCATGGCTTCAAATAAGTTGGCATTTCCACCTTAACTCAAACACCTGACACCTTAGGTACCACCTTAGCTGCAACACATACCAGCTTAGGTACTACACCTGCCACATTAACTACCACATTAGTACAACACCTGGCACTTTAACTACCACCTCAGCAACAACACCTGCCAATTTGGCTCTACACCTGCCACCTTAACTACCACCTTAGCAACAACACCTCCCACTTTGGTTATGTGTGTAGTTTGGTTAACTACAACAAGTGCTACTACAGCCACCTCCATAAATATAACACATGCCACCTTAAGAACAAACTTTTCTTCAGGTAGCCACCTTCAGCTACCACCTTAACTACAACACCTGCCACCTTAATTACCAACTTTGCTGCCACATTAAATAAACACCTGCTGCCTTGAATACATCACCTGGTATCTCTTAGGTATAGCACCTGCCACCTTAGCTATAACACTCATTTATTCATTTGTATTCTGTAACTGCTTCATCCTGATCAGGTTTACAGTCAATCTATTAGGTGCAGAGCAGGATCACACCCGGGCTTAGCTACAACACAGAGCAATTCGGTAGAATAAATTTATAAACTGGAACCTACACAGAGTGCAGCTGAATGTCTGCCTGACTGATTTGGAATGAGTTGAATTTTTGACAGTACTGTTTAAAGCTTGACAAACGTGGTAAAAATCTCTATGCAAGCATGTCCTTGTGGGTGGACCATATATGCAGCCACTGAGGATGTTGCAAATGAATATGATTTAGACTTACAATTTAAAAACTATTCAAGAGCAGTCAGCAGCCAAAATACCAAAATAAATAAATAAATAAAAAAATTAAGGAGACTCTCACCCCTCCACGTTCATCCTCATTGCTCACTAGCAGCTCCATGCAGAGTCATGTTTCACACCCAGAGCCAAATGCATCCTCCAATTACACATTTAATCAAATAAGGCATAACCTTTGACTCCTGACATGCATATATAACCACTCAGACCACATTAAACTCTTGTGGTCTAAGTACTATCACATGTAATGTTCCTCCCTCATTTAATGGTGCTGGAAAGTTGCAGGGAATTATATGCCACTTGGAGCCTGAAGCATTGGAAAATGCTATGCTCTGAATAGTGCAGGATCCTACTGAAGGGCTATAGGTGTTAAAGCCTGGTTGACCTTTCTATCCCCCCTTCTCTTTTATTCCAGCACCCGAGACCCTCCATATGACATTTAACACTAAGCTACCTATTACAGCCAGCATTTCTCCACACCAAGGGGTCAAGAACCTGCACACCACTGGCAGCACCTGATATCTACTCATCAGGAAGAGTGTGTTCTCTACTGTATCTCGCCCGGGTGACTGAACTGTAGCACTTAATTGCCTTTGGCTGTTTGTAGAGATGCCACGTGTATTTTAATGACCTGGCGTATTATTGACTGGAATTCTTCTTCGTATCAGTTATCAGCGGCAATAAAAACAGCTTGGAGTAGTTCTGATTATATGTTTTTTTTTGGAATCTTATAGAAAAAAGCAGAGTACACCTGGAAAGAGTACATTATTATTAATATTATTATTAATAATTCATTCATCTTCTGTAATCGCTTCATCATCAGACACAACTTGGTTTACAGAGCGGATATCTGACACTGACTGTAATTAATAGAGCCGAATGGAACACTAGGTGGCCTGAGACTACAATGCAGCTCATTACTGACAGTGTTGGTGTGTGTGTGTATGTGTGTGTGTGTGTGTGTGTGTGTGTGTGTTATGATTTAATAGACATGGCACTTGCAACCAAGGGTTTTATATCCGTTTACAAAAGTAAATAATCTCATTAAACACACTACATATTTATTGACAGTAGGTACAATAATTTTTTATACACTTAGTGTCTGTAAGAATAATAGTCTCTACAGTAAGACTTCATACACACTCACACACACACACACACACACACACTTAAAATATTCTAACTCATTTAAATATTCCAGACATTCTAACACTTATTCTTTCTAAAAAAAATTGAGCACATTTTTAAAATCCTTTTTCTTTCTTTCTTTCTTTCTTTCACTGCATTTCTCCATATACTAAAAAGCCCAAATTTGATGATTTCCTATTTGTAAAATGGCGTAAATAAGCAGTAATTCTGCATTATCGTGTGCAGAAGTGTGTTCTTTCTAGAGGAATTAAAAATCAACAAAACATGTCCAGTCTGAGCTTCATCTCCATATCTCACCTTTAAAATTGACCCGACATTTAGTTCAGTTGATTTACACGTCCATGTTCACAATGGTTATGTTAATGGGATTTTAATTTCAGTGGTCTTGGGCTAGCTGGAGTAGCATGAAGCCTGTTAGAAGCATGTTAGAGGCTTCAGAAGAGCAAAGCCCTTTACTACACCGCCATTAGCCTTTAGCAGGAATCCTAGTAAACCTTGTTTCCACTCTCACTCCTCCGCTCCTGCGCCCAGGGGAGGCCGACTAAGTCAAGACCTTTTCAGCCCCTCCAATGACTACTAAGCCTGTTTGCCAACAGCTGCCCTAGCCCTGTGCTTTTTAAAAGCCGCCCCCCACCGAGGCTGAGGAGGGCTTGAATCAGCTGGGCGTGTAGGTGCTCTCTTTCTCTCTCTTGCCCTGAGTGCCTTCTTTATGAACTTCAGCCATTGTGGTCCTCCTCTCTCGCTTCCCTGCCTTTTCTTTTTCAGCCTCACTCTCACTCCCTCTTTGACCCATAATTATACCCAGCCTGGGCCTTCAGAGCTCCTCTACATTACAGAGGCATGGGCATTGTTGGAGCTACTGATCTGAATGCAGTTTAACTACTTCACTCTTAACCTGTCATAATCAACATCTTATAGTTAACCATTAATGCAGAGACTTTTTGTTCAGTAACTAAGCACTTGTTAACTACTATCTAATTACTATGCGAGTATAAGTTATGAACAATTAATTGAAGGCCCTTGAAGTTTAGATGGGGTTGAAGGAGCACTAATCAAAGTAAACTTTATCTGCATTTCTGTAGAATTTGACTTTTACCACAGAATATAGTTTCATTACCAAAACAAGACCCTCAGCAAATCACAAGGCACTTTGTTCATTCATTTGTATAAAACTACCTTCATTACAATCGCAGATCTATATCAGAATACTATTGAAGAAGCTGCCCATGCACTGCCTTTGAGGCAGCAGGTCCATGCAAAGAAAAAAGTTGCCAGTCCTGCTTAAATTAATTACCAGCTTCACGTACAAACCAGGCAGTGTGTCCACGTAACATTAAAAAAAAAATGTAAGCAGATCAAAACAAATATAGCAGGGCTACATACCCCCCACCACAAAAAAAATAAATAAATAAATAAATAAAAAAAATTAAGAAAACCTCTGGCACTATACAGATTGGAAATAACGTTATGATAAAATGGAATGATTAAATTAAAGTGAGCTGTTTTTATTTATAAGTTAAAAGTCAGTTTCCTAGTTGCTAACAATTATTATTCAGTAATTGTACATATAACTAGCTGTGAAATATTATTGTGTTTACCCCAAATAGTGCTTCTGCTGATGTATAGTATCAATGTAAAATACAGATAATTACGGTGAAACTCTTTGGAATTAGAGCTATATTTGTCAACTTCCAAATCCTCAATATTTTACAATGGAGAAAGACATTTTTTCTTCTTTATAATTTCCAAGTCTTGTACACATTAGTTTCTCTAGTGTCGCTGTCACACAGCTCCAGGGTCCTGGGGTAGTGGGTGTGATTATTGCCTCAGGTCACGGTGTGTGAGGAGTTTGGTGTTTTCACCTTGTCTGTGTGGGTTTCCTCTAGGGGCTCTGCATTGCTCCACAGTCCAAAAACACATGCTGGTAGGTGGCTTGGCTATTTAGTGTCCATAGGTGTGTGAGTGTATGGTGCTTTGTGATGGACGGGAGCCCAGGGCGTGTTCGTATCTTGCATACATTGATTCTGGGTAGGCTCCAGACCCACTGCGACCCTGAAAATGCTAAAGTGGTTCCGGAAGATGGATGAATTTGTAAGACTCACAGTTATATTCTGAAAATTGTTCTTTAAATTACAGTTAATATTTTCCTAAATAAAAGCTCTGAGATAAACATAGGAACCCATACACTACACATTACAGTTAAATCAATTTTTAAATTCTACTAGAGGTTTTAAAACATGGAATATTTTCTTTGGAGTGATTCCCTCACAATGGCTGCAGAAATCACTCTAACATGTTGCAGTAGCTGTTTTCAGCCATATTTCATTTTGGAGGTGGGTAAAGGACTTGGTAGGTGCTCTTTTGAAAACTGCTTTTGCACTTGAGGAAAGATGTCTTTCAAAACTGCAGCACTTTGAACTAGCGTCCAATTTGATTGAAACATTTGCTTGAATTTTTTGAAGATGGAAACACAAACAGAGTTTTGGGAATGTTACTATTTTGTCTTTAATAGATCAGAGTGCTTTGGAATAACTTACTGCATTATTAATCGCTGCCGGTGATGTCAGAATTACATTTCATTTCATAGCATCTCTGTTCTTTAAATATAAGGGAAAACCTTCTGGATTTAAACACAGTAACCATCTTAAAGTTATTTAAAGTTAATTCAAGTTATTTCTGTAATGTGTAATGTGAAAAGTTGGATATTTACATATTTATATTTTCACTGTTCTTCGTATGAAGGCATATTGTGTGGGTAATGGAAAGTATAAAGTACACTGCCAGAAGAAACTCTACCATTACAGTGCTATTCACTAAATGTCCCTTCACAGATAAAGCAGGGGTCTTAAAGTCCAGCTGAAAACCTTGAAGTTCCAATACATTCTCTTCTTGAGAAGGCAAGTTAAATACTTTTAAAATACCTGAAATCACCTTCAATACCTACAATAAATAAAAAACAAAAACATGGTAGAACTATGTTCCTGAATTAAAGATACTAACGCTACCACAGTGATTAAAATTTTTCTGTGAATGTCCAGAGCAGCAGACAAATAGTAGATTGAAAAACACTGGGGCAGCACTGTGGTGCAGCAGGTAGTGTCATAGTCACACAGCTCCAGAGACCTGGAGGTTGTGGGTTCGATTTCTGCTCCGGGTGACTGTCTGTGAGGAGTTTGGTGTGTTCTCCCTGTGTCCGCGTGGGTTTCCTCCAGGGGCTCTGGTTTCCTCCAACAGTCCAAAAACACATGTTGGTAGGTGGATTGCGACTCAAAAGTGTCCGTAGATGTGAGTGAATGTGTCACCCTGTGAATCCTGCCTTGCGTCCTGCCTTGCGTCCAATGATTCCGGGTGGGCTCCGGACCCACCGCGACCCTGAGATGGATAAGCTGTTACATTCAATGAATGAATGAAAAACACTGGAATATTCAGTTAATGTCCATTAAGTGTCTGACACTGGAGCAGTTGAACAGGTCACCCTTCAGCACTTGAAATGACTGCATGTGGTATTAACAGTACAATACAAATGTGGCGGACAGATGCTACGTTTTTCTAGCTTTAGGACCCCTTGCCTATAACTATTTTTGATATAGTGTGGCTTGCCTGCCCAAGTGGGGAACTGAACCACAGTGGTGTCAGCCACAACACAACACTGATCAGTCCAGAAATGATGAAGAACCCCTGGTCTCAGCAGTTGGTCTTCCTAGTTCCTCACAATAACTAGAGGAAAGCTACAGTGCTTGCTACTGACTGTGAGCTGTTCCTGATGGGTACATTGGCTGGGAGCGGAAAGCTTGGAAATAGAAGCGCAAAGGGGCCAAAGCCCTGGTGAGTATTTGCCCAGTGAGCTGGGTTTAGGCTGGCAGGCACCTGTGGAGCAGGCCTAATGCTCCTCCTAAGCCCAGCATTTCCTGCCCAGGGAAAGGCCTAATTAAGATGCTATTGGGTGGCAGTGGGACCAGGAGATTTGGGTGAATTGAAGAGGGGATTTTGGGATATACAGTGGCAGGGGAGGACTAGAAGGAGGGATAAAGGCTGACATGACTGGGACACACACATATACACACACACTTGCTCCCACAATGCCATATCGTATCCCACAATGCTAGAGTGTCACAGACAGCTGTACTCTGAAGCTCATGAAAATGCCCAGTTGTCACAAGGGGGTGATTTATATGAGAGAGATGCCAGCAGTTTATAGACACTGTGGGTGACCTCGGATACGTGTTCCTCTGTGTGTGTGTGTGTGTGTGTGTGTGTGTCCTGCCCCAGGTTGTGTACAGGCTCATTCCTGAAGGCCTGGGCTTGTTTGATGTTGTTGTGCTGGCCTTGCGAAGTGTGTGAAAGCAAATCCTTCCTTACACTTTGAACCTTACTCTTATATGATGCCATGTGTCAAGCAGGCCAGACATTTCCCCACCATCAGAGGTCAACACAGCCCCGGCAACTAACACATAGACACACATACAAGATATTCTCTCTGAGATAAACAAGCGCATATACACATCCCCACCCCATACACACATACTGGTTTTTATACAAGGTAGAGACCCACATATAAACAGTATAAGTATCTATTTGCAGTAATACCTCGACTATACCTGTAGTAGTATGTTTTGATATGCTGCACTTTTGTCTACCACCAATATGATTTCTCTGTTTGGGCTTCTTTATAGATCCACATCCTTTCAGACCCACATATTTGTCTTCTCACAAGGTTGGACAAAACCAACTGTTATTTATTTTGAGATCTGTGTGGAGGGTTTGTGGACGGTAATAGTTTTTGTTATACCAGGACTCGCAGGAGTCCCATTTAACTCTAGAGAGGAAACTATACATTTAGTTTCATAACTAAACTATACATAACTATAAATTCATTCATTGTCTGTAAGCGCTTATCCAGTTCTGGGTCATGGTGGGTCCGGAGCCTACCCGGAATCACTGGGCACAAAGCAGGAACAAACCCTGGAGGGGGCACCAGTCCTTCACAGAGCAACACACACTCACACCTATGGACACCTTTGATTCGCCAATCCACCTACCAATGTAGGACATGTACAGAACACACACACACACACACACACACACACACACACACACACACACACACACACACACACACACACACACACACACACACACACACACACACACACACACACACTTTTGAGTCACCAATCCCCCTACAAACTCTGTGTTTTTGGACTGTGGGAGGAAACCGAAGCACCCGGAGGAAACCCACCCAGACATGGAGAGAACACACCAAACTCCTCACAGACAGTCTCCCGGAGTGGGACTCGAACCCACAACCTTCAGGTCCCTGGAGCTGTGTGACTGTGACAACTACCTGCTGCGCCACCGTGCCGCCAACTTCTACATATTTACACATATTTTCTTGTTTTACTTCTGTTCTCTTTACTTAAAGGGGACATTTGGGATTGTGGGGAAACAAAGTTCTCTCTGGTTTGTTCACATTCAAACGCTCTGCATCTTTTAAGGTGGAATGGTATGTGGCTGAAGTTTAACTTGTAAGTTTTTATTCACTGTTTGAATTACCACAGAAGCTCATTTGTAACTCGAGTTTTGTAGCACTTTCAGTAATGCAATTAGTCCATCTCCTGAATTTGGAAACATTTCCACCTTAAGTGATCCAAAACAGCAAAAATACGTCAATATTACCCACTTATGGAGCAGGAATAGAGCAATATCCTTATTTTGGTTCATGCTTTTCAACATTTGGAGTCCTCTCAATTGCCTAAAAGCTCCAGAAGTCTCTGCTGTGAGCAGAGAAAGAGAACGCCTAGTATTCCAGACTGAGACAGTTTGTGTTTTTACAGTGAATGGTGGGGAAACATCCTCAGAATTTTATATAAAGCGTTGTTTTTTTTTTATTTGATTTTTTTAAATTAAAAACATGAACATCACCTTTTATCTCTAGTTGAGGAGAATCACTGTTAAAAAAGTGTCCTTCCATTTGTGTGACCCATATGTCAAATACATATCAAATACACTACCAAAAAAGTAAGGAAAACGATCATTTTGTTACAGATTTACAGCAGCTTACTATATCAAATATGTACATGTTCAGACTGTGATCTGTGGTGTAAATAGATGCCTTGTTTCAGAGCTGATCACTGTTTGTGTGTGTGTGTGTGTGTGTGTGTGGTATTTTGGTTGTGAGCTACTAATTTCACTACAAGTGTGTGAAATAGCATCAGCTATCTGCAGCATCTGACATTGCTCTATGGCATGTCTCTGACCTCACTAAACACACACACACACACACACACCCACACACACAGACACACACACACACACACACACCCCCACACACACAGACACACACACACACACACACACACACACACACACACATACACACACACACTTTTCTCTGCCTGTGCTGGATCTTTAAGTTCTTAAGCTCATATCCATATTGTCTCTCTAATTACACATTTTGTATTTGAAAATCTGGATCATTCTGAAGGATGGCTACAGCCGTGACGTGCCTATCATGGGCTGAAGAATGTCCATGTTCACATACTTGTGGTCAGTGCTAACCACATAATGAAGCGCATCAAATATTTCAGGTCTCGGCCAAAACTATGCATGCTTATGGAATCTTAATGAAGGAGAAAAAGGTTTACACATCGAAGACCACACCAGACACTGCTCATTTAAGGTGGACAGACGAGGATGTGGGGTGTAATCATACCCAGCAGTACTGTCCCTCTCACCTTCCCAGACTGTTCCCCTCTCAACACCCTCTCTCTCTCCTGTTTGTCTGTTTCTGTGACTCATGTGAAAAATGGAGCTAGATCCCAGCATTCCTGTAGTCCTGAGGGGGACAGGCCACACTGGAGCTAAAAATAGAGAGAGAGAGAGAGAGAGAGAGAGAGAGAGAGAGAGAGAGAGAGAGAGAGAGAGAGAGAGAGAGAGAGAGAGAGAGAGAGGATTAAACGGCTCCACTCTCATTTCATTATGACTGAGGTTTGATATAAAGACCTGCTGAGTCAGAGGAACACCACTGCTAGGAATACAGTCACCACAGATGTGTGTGTGTGTGTGTGTGTGTGTGTTCACGTACATCACCCTCGTCACTGACAAGGGCACAGACGCTACTTCACGAAGGTGGTGCGCTGAAACAGAAATCTGGCCAATCACACTCCAATCCCATTACAGCTCAGTCTGCCTCCACTGCTACAACAAGCAGGACACGTCCAGTTCGGCCTGGACAGAGGTGACCCCCTGGATTTACAACAGGTCCCAGCAGACACACACAGTACTCACAGAAGTGATGCAGTCTGCCACAGGCTCCACTTCCTTTCACTGATGCAGATTTACTGAAAACATAACTATAACACTATAGTTTTACCAAAATAGTTATTGAATAAAGGGTAATATTAATAATAACAAATGAATAATACTCTGATTAGAGCCTGTTACTGCATTCATTCTCATTCCTAAAGAATCGAATCTCAGCTTTGGTCTGATTAAGAAAACCCAATTAATAAGAGTTGGGATACCCCTCTGTTCATTTAACCCCGCCCATCCCTGCCCTTGCCCACCTGTTGTCATGACCTAAAGCCCCTTTAGCCCCGGTTTTGAGTGTGAGGTGCTGTGTGAGTTCAGACCTCACAGTAGGACTCTGCTTTCCTCCATGGCTCATTTACAGCCCTGCTCCGTTCATTTCGCTTCTCTTTCATTTATCACTCCATCCCTGACACACACACACTCTCCTCTTCCTGCTGCAACGTGAAGGAAAACACTCGTCCAGCCTCGTTTTTCCCCCCCGTTTTGCCTCGCCTCTCCTTCTCCTCTTTCTTTCTTACTCTTCTATCTTCTCTTATTGTACTGCAATGAACGACACTTCAGTTCTCACTGAGACGAACAGTGAGAAGTTTGAAGGAAGTTTATCGATCATTGATTGTATTCCTGAAGAATCCATTTATAGAAACTACGTACAATTTGTGTCTTTCTGTCTCATCCGTCAGTAAGTGATCCTAGATCAAAAAGCCGTCCAGACTGACCTTATAGTTTCAGCAGGAATGGGTGGGGCCCTACTGCAGCTGGAGGCCTGGTGATCTTTGGTTACTACATCATTTGAACACAGCAGATGTTCTTCACATTGTGTGAACATTTCATGATGAACGGACCAATAGAAATGCTCCAAAATGGACTTAGGGGAAAAAAGAAATAAAACTTAAATTGATATTCTACTTTCTGTTGGATGTTGTGACGTCACAAAAATGATTAATTCGGAACTGGCTGAGCTTATTGTCCATATACAGGTATAAGATCATCACTTTTAGATTTCACAGTACCAGAGAGAGAGGGGGGCAGGGA
>NC_089819.1:16309400-16331900 GCF_029633855.1 Hoplias malabaricus | reverse complement strand
TCATCAGAAGCACTTATTGATATTTAAAATTCTACTCTATTTTGGACGATCATTCTTGGATCTGTGAAGATTTCTGCACTCGTAATATTTCAGTCTAATTACAAAGAGAATCTGTTGGTGGAGCGTCTTGGGAGATTCAGCACACACTCGGCATGGGAACACACTTTGTCTTTGTTTAGAAAGTACTGTGTCAGATTTTCGCTGGCAGTTTACGTTTTTCCCCGTTCAACAGGCGAAAGGGTCAAACAATTGTAAACATTTCCATAAATCAATTTCAGGCCTTTCCAGCGCTCGCCAGCTTCTCGGGCCGTGGATCAGTCGTACATCTCTGAGATTACATTTGCACACGTCTTAGCTTTCAGCGGACGGCTCGAGCACAATATGTAATCACATATGTATTTCACATATCCATAGGATTCATGCCTAGAGGGCATGTAGCTCATTATTCATTCAGTTAAACAGTGATGCGGGGTGTGGAGAGATGGGGCGGCAGTCGTGGGGAGAAGCAGAAAACACTGACGGAGGAATCTAGATGACTTCATTAAGGATAAACGCCCAACGTCAGCATTCTGCCACGCTTTGCTATAAATAGGCCTAATCTGTTGTGCAGTTTGGAGTAACCATGATGGAAACTGATGATATTACCATGAAGCTACTGACTCATCAGGAAGGAACGAAAAGGAAAATGAAAAAAGCAAACAAAGCGCTGTTTTAACAGCTAATCACTGAACTTATTACAGAAATAATTAAAACCCTAATCAGAGGCAGATGCTTTGGTTGGAGGCTTCATAGCTTTTCATCATCTTTTAATCAGAGGCCTTAATACATCAGCAGTAAGAAATCCAAGCTTGTCGTTATTGTGTTTTTTTTTCTTTTTTAATCTTTTGGTCAAAAATGTCCCACAACCCCTCCCCCACCCAACCAAAGTCATCTAAGCGTTCCTGTAAAATGCCAAGCGACCAACGAAGGACACAAAGGCCCCCCTGAATTATCCATTCCTCCGCCAGCAGCCTTCCCTGCCACTTCTTCCCAGCGCTGTGGGGAATTCTGAGACCGATGCTTAAACTGATTGGCTAATTTGGGCCTTGGACAGCACACCTGCCTGGGCCTGGGCTTGGTAAATAAGCCCCCTCTCCTCCTTCGTCTTCTTCTCCTTCTCCCTGCTGGCTCCAGCTTATTTCTTTCAGCTTCCTATCACCACACCAGAGGAGAAAGAGAGAGAGAGAAAAAAAGCCAAGGAAAAAAAAAAAGCAAGAGGACTCATATCATGGTCGGGCCAAAGGTGACGCGCCCAGAGAGAGCGTGGGGAATGAAATTCTCCCAGCCCCATTTTAGCAGCCATTCAAAGCACATTACTCGCCGAGAAGGGAGACTTATAAAGGATCCTGGCGCCTGAACACATTTCAGTGTGTTTATGGGCAAGGAGGAGAGAGAGAGAGAGAGAGAGAGAGAGAGAGAGAGAGAGAGAGAGAGAGAGAGATGCATCAGGATCCGTAATAGATTCCCAATTTAAACGCTCCCATCTCTGCCTCTGTTTCTGCCTCTCTGCCTGTACCTATTCAGTACACACTTAACACCAGCTCCACAGCACACTGCCAATTTACTTCACTTTTTTATCAACTCCAGATGCTAAAGAATGTGTACCATTTGTCTAACTGACACTAACCTTTATCTAACAGTGATCAGAGCTCACTCTAACAGTCTCAGAAAAAAACTTCTGAATATAATACAGAGGTTCCCTGGAAAATATTAGGGATAAGATCAAACCAAACCTGCTCTTGTTTGTCAGAGAAGAACATTCGTTATGAATAAATTATACTTATGTAGATGTATATAGTTACCCATATTTGTATATGTACATATTACAAGTTAAAATTCCCTCTACAGGGAACAACACATTTAATTTATGCACATTTATTTACTGAAAAAATATTACACAACTCTGTAAAAGTAATGGCACTTTAAAAGTTGCATGTTTAATAAATTTGATAAAAATTTGACATGAAATGTAGTGTCTTACTGCTTTATTTCATCTTCATTTAAAAATAAAAAACAAGAAATAAATTAAATATATAATCTTTGTTTATTTGTATTTATACTTTTCCCTTTATTAAGTGTGACAGACTTCCCAAATGTAACATTCCCCTCTGACTGTGTGTAAAACCTCGCACTGTGAACGCCTCAGAAACACAGAGAATGTAGCTCACATTTACAGACTTCTCTTTTGTTCTAAAGTAAAACAAAGGAGGACCTGCCTATCCCACTGAGCTTGAAAAATATTGATATCATTCACTAAGTAGGACATCAAAAGTGTCAATCATCACCTCGATATTGCTCTGCACATGACGGCTGGAGATGAGGTAATTGTAAATCGTGTCACGTCTTTATAGTCAATGCCCTTAACTTAGGTGCTGTCGCCATATTTTTATTGACACAGATAACTTTGAGTAAAACTGAACTAATTAAAAGGATTGAACATGTCAATTACACAAGACTTCTCAGAGGCTATGATTAACCCCCGGACCTCTCTTATTTTTACATCCTGACGGTCATTAAACATCAAATGGAAGCATTTTTAATTAGGTTATCATGTTACCTTTAGCTGAATGACTCTGGTATAATATATAGCTCCATGAGCTTATTGTCGTTCTGAAATTAAGAAATAAAACTATGTTTGGTAAAAAAAATAATAATAAAAAATGATATATATATTTAAATATTACAGAAGTGATCACAATGCATTGACAAAAAGGAACAGACACGCAAACAAACAAAAACAACCCATGAATGTGTTTTTTTTTTTTTTTTTTAATTATATAGTATTTTAAAATAACTCATAAATTTAAGCTTGTTCCTTGTAAACACTTCACTCAGAAAATCAACAAAACATTTAACCAGGTGCCCAAACTTTTGCATATGAATGTATGTCTTTTAATATAAAAAACATTTTATACATAATCAGTTATATTTATATTATAGAAATCAATCAATAAAATATCATTAGACAAAGGGTTTCCAAATATTTGCATCATATTAAATATCAAACTATATCATTCTAATATCATACTAGTAATGTATTATTTTAGATATGAATTAAAAAAAAACATTCTAAGTGATATATGGAGCTGTCTGTATTTCATTTAGATTGGCACATATTCGTAAATATTGTATCAGAAATATGATATTACATGAAGAATGCACCAAACATGTCATTTATTCCTGTGGTAAACAGAGATGTGTTTACCTTTAGTACATCATTACGGAGCCCCAAAGCCCTCTGAATCCCCCTTTATCCTTCTGGCATCACTGTAATGCCCGGCGTGTGCTGAACGGCGAGTGAATGAGTCGAGGTGAAGAAGAACATGTCAGATGGGATCGTAGCATTGCAGATGCTGGAGCAGGTGTGTGTTGATGGAGACCGATGCTCGTGGATGTTATGGTGGGGACAGTGAGAGATGGACGATGGCAGGTGGACTCTAGCCTGGGGTCAGGGCTGGACACACAGCTGGGCTCTACCTGCAAGACCCTGAGGTGCTGTGACAGTGAGCGAGAGCTGTCATTCACTCATACAGCTCACTGTCAACAGGCCGAGGCCTGAGACTAAAGACTACAGACGTTTTTGGAGGACGGGTGACACGTGACGCAGGTGCACGAACTTTCAACACAGGATTCTGAACATTTGTTTAGTTTTTGGGCACTCAAACATTTGGGGCCACTTAGATGAAACACATAGTAAAATGACTGTGTGTATATAACTATAGCTGGAGCTTTTAATTCATAGATGAAGCTGTAAGAAATGCTCTACCATCCTCCAGATCTAATGGATAGAGATGTTTAGAAAAACACCACTTTAGGACACAGGTAAAGAAATAATAATATAGCAATATTAGACAGTGCTTTTGGAACGTGGGCGGAAACAGGAGCACCTGGAGGAAACCCACGTGTACACAGGGAGAACACATGAAACCCCTCACAGACAGTCACCGGAGCAGGACTCAAACCCCCAACCCCCGATCCCTGGAGCTGTGCGACTGCGACACTACCTGTGCCAGGGTGTGAGTGAATGTGTGTGTGGGTGTGGCCCTGCGAAGGACTGCGCCCCCTCCAGGGTGTGTTCTTGCCGTGTGCCCAGTGATTCCAGGTATGCTCCAGACCCACCATGACCCTGAACTGGATAAGCGCTTACAGATAATGAATGAATGAATGAACTAATAATAGTAGACTGTATTTAGGGAAAAGAATGTGTAAAATTTGGAGAACAATTATACATTTCTCTATAAAAAACAAACAAACATAATTTTAAGAGAAAAACATAGCGGTGTATTAATACAATTTTTTTTCAATTAAATAAAGAAAAATAATTATAATCAACTCACAATATTGTGGCTATAATTAGGGACAGTTGACACTCATGGATGGTTTAGATGAAGTATCTCATTTTAAAGTATTGCTGTATACTTTTGAACAGGTTTCATAAATGTTATGGACACACATTACAGACTCCAGCGAGACAGAGACGAGAAGTTTCACAGATCATCCTCCCAGCCGTGTTCTGAAGCTGTAACAGAGAGCTTTGCACACGTATGAATAAAGGAAAGCAAAGAGACCTTGAACAGAGTGTGAAGTAGTGATTGGTATTTGTAATTCCTGACACTAATAAATGCTGTACCATTTTCCATTCCAGAATAAAGCCAGGGTCCTGACATGTTCCTGATGAATCTGAATCTAGCTGCTCTTTAAAGTGGGAATTTAGTAACGGTCAAGTTTCGGTGTAAAACTAAATACTACTTAATAAATAGCAGCATAATTATTCATTCATTCATTCATTCATTCATTCATTCATTCATTCATTGTCTGTAACCACAGATCCAGTTCAGGGTCGTGGTGGGTCTGGAGCCTACCCGGAATCACTGGGCACCAGACGCAGCAGAATTATGTTATTACATATATATCAATACATTTAAAATAACTACATAAAAAGAACTAATCATTTAAATGTAATTATATTTTTATTTATTATAATATTATCAGTGCTTCCAAACCTGACCAGGCCTCTCAAGGGAATAAATATTGGACTCACCAGCTTCATGTAAAATCTTAATTGTTTTGAAGCACTGTAACAACAATCTCATCTGGCTCCATTTTTACAGTAGATTCATGTCTTGTCCCAGATTATTTCTATCCTTCCGTAAGATGTTGGATTCTTTCAGGCCAGAGATGCTTCAGTAAATGGTGTCCTTGCTGCTTTTTGAGACGTAGCGTCCCGTATTAATCAGCATCATGTGAAAATGAAATGAAATGTCGTGGCCTTTAATACAGGAGCACTGAGGGAAATGTCGATTAAAATGTCAAGTGGTTGTGGGTAATATGGGGCTGGGGGTGCTAATGTCATCTGTACACTAATGCACAGGAGCCAGTGGGCATACCCAACCTTACAGTGGAGGCAGAACACTCACAAAAGAACATTCTGCTGAAAAACACACCGATCGCTTCACAGACACTCACCCGGAGTGGGGCTGGAACCCACAACCCCAGGACCCTAGAGCTGTGAGACAGGTTGGTGTCACATTCCCTCACTGCCCGTGTACACATGTCTGTGTGGGTTTAATTTGGCCGCTCCAGATATCCTCCACAATTCAAAGATTTGACTGATTGATTTTTGATTTTTTGGGTTATTCCTTGGCAGTAGTATATTAAATTAATGTGTTAATAACTATATAATTATTAAATACTAACTTGATAATTATAGCAATAAAATATGAGCAATGGAACTCTAATTGTATCTAATTATTTACTCAAATAATACAGTGATGACTTAAAGTGGCCCGCTGTCTTGGTTACCACTGGGATACCATTGCCTAATCATTTTACCATATTATATACAGAGAGAGAGAGAGCGAGAGAGAGAGCGAGAGAGAGAGAGAGAGAGAGAGAGAGAGAGAGATAGAGAGAGAGAGAGAGAGAGAGAGAGAGAGAGAGAGAGAGAGAGAGAGAGAGAGAGAGAGAGAGGATGCTACAGTGCTTGTCCTGAATCCTGAGCTGTATCCTGAGCTAAGCTCTAAATTAGCTGTGCAGCAGGTGGGACTGTCAGCTGCAATTATCTGCTCTCCTTTTCCAGCCACACACGCGCACACACACACACATACACACACAAACCAAATATCTCCAACAAACAGGCCCCCATCAGTTGTGACATCCTAATAATCACAGCTTCACCTGGCCCCACTCTCGCACATGCAGGCTATTTAGAGCTATGGGTCCTCTCTTCCACACCATATTATGGCACAATTATTTCCCTCTAGTCAGTGTGTGTGTGTGTGTGTGTGTGTGTGTGTGTGGCTTTGCAAAATTGAATAGCCATAGGCTGCCATTGATTGCCTCTCTACTTTTATTAGCTGACTAATTAGATTTGAAAACTCTGAATCTGGTTGCTAGTGACCACTCAGTTCAGAGAAGTACATTATGCCAGAGGTCCTGCACCATGACCCTTACTGATTTCCTCACAGCACACACGGCCAGTCGCTCATTACCGCTGTCTCCACCAGGCTTCTTCATCAGCGAGTGTGGCTAGGACTCAGAGAGAGAGAGAGAGAGAGAGAGAAGGGGAGAGGGAGAGAGAGAGAGAAACAATAACTGAACCATTCGTTTCCTGCTATTTCCAATACTCCATTTGATTTGCACTGTGATTTGCTGATAAGCCTGTGTTTCTGATAGATTTTTAAAATTAGTTTCCAACTTATCGTGTGGATCTTTGCTCTATTTGATTACTCTTCTGGACTCTTAGTGCAGGACTCCTATAGTGATGTAGATGCCTAGCGTCTAACTGCTTTAACGGGTCTTATTAAGAAAGATGGAAATGACCATTTTCTTTGTGTTTAAAGGGTTAATTTTACTTGTGAAATGCTATTACTCGTACATTAGTGGCATTAACTATTAGGAGGATAGATTCTGGTTTTGAGTCTTGGTTGCTTTCACTGTATTCACTCTCAATAGGGCTCTGGGTGATTAGTGCCCCATGCTGTTTTTGGACAAGGTTAATATCTCAGAAATTTTGATAAAGGATTGGTAATTGATAAAGAAAACAAGGTGAGTGAACATCACACAGTCTGGCAAATGCTGCTTAATTTGGTGGAAAAGTACCCTGTGTCCGAAATGGCTCCCTATTTACTATCCCCTGCATTATTCACTATATACCGCACTATTATAGGGAACTGAATTCAGGAGGGTAGTGAACAATTTTACATTAGCTCATGCTAATTTTTTTAACCAAGCAAAACAGTGGATTATGGGTAATCTGCTATCTGCCAGTGTACATGGGTTGAAAATTATTTTTCCAGTGCATTGTGGGTTTGTTTGAGTGCACTGAAAATTGTCCACTATGTTTTCAGACACTACAACAATATGGTGGAACCCCAAAAAAGTGCAATATATTTATAGTGAACTAAGTACAGTTTTGGACACAACCACCAATGTGTAAAGATTGTTGAGAGTATAAAGAAGACCTCTCGGCATTAGTTAGTGCCCACCCTTCAATTTCAGTCTCCATTGTAGCAGCAACTGCACACACTGTTCTCAGATCAGTGAATAACACAGTCTCAGTCTCCACAGTGCTAGGGGCCACTACTGCCGGACAAAATGCCTTGGCCAACGTCCCGGGAAGAACAAACATTTAAGGAAATGTCCACTAGCAAAACATTCATAGCTCGAATTAGCATGTAGCCATCTACAGTGCCCTTCTTGTTAGCTTACTTGTTTCAAAAAATATTACAGTGTTTCTTTAATCTCAAAGGCACTGAGCTTTTCCATCCACAGACCTTTTGTTTTACCTTGAACAAATGAAAGTTGCTATTTGTGAGTGACAGCTGTCACCATAGAAACGTGCATAGCTAGGTGCCTCCATTTGTCGTGTAATATTGTCGTTTTACTCCAGCTCAAGGCATGTAAACAACATGGAAACACATCATTAGAATAGAATACAATGCAATACAATACAAAATAAAATCGTACTAAAATGTAAAGAAATACTAAATAATAAGTGATATTAAATCTTTTAAAGAATGTGATACTGCAGTAAAGTGTGATGATAAAATAATAATAAACAATGTTGATTTGATTATCCACTATTCACAGTAATCTAAAAGGACTCAGCTTTTGACAGCAGTCAAAAACACTAATATAATAAGCCTGTAACACTCTTTAGAAATTTGATTAGGGAACTCTTTGTCTGGCTCTTGATTCACCCCTTGATTATCCAGAGTTATGCCACTGAGCTCGGTAAGTAGTGACTGAATTTAAAATCTGCAGCCATAGCTTCCAAAGTGCAAAAAATTTGCTCTTATGGCAACAAGGCTCTTCCATATGAAGAGTGAACACTCAGATGTTGTGTTTAAGTTTTCTCTCAATGCTAACGGTAGAATGAAGTCAGACAGGAAGCAGTCACTGCCGCGTCCCCTGTCCTCAGCCTATGACCAGCCCACCACTCTATCCCACAGTAAACCCCTAAATGAAATAATGGCTATACCACACATACACACACACACACACACACACACACACATTTAATAAAATACTGTCCTGAATGGAACCTCACCTTTCAGGCTTTTCCACTCTACTATAATATAAGTTCAGTGAATTCCAGAGTATAGTGAAGAGAGAGAGAGAGAGAGAGAGAGAGAGAGAGAGAGAGAGAGAGAGAGAGAGAGAGAGAGAGAGAGAGAGAGAGAGAGGACACTTCAGGCTGGATATATTGCTGGTTCCAGTCTATTTCCATCCCTACTGTCAAAATGAATTTCACATCTTAATATGGAGAAAGTGCTTACTTTCTGAAATAACAAAAAGGGATAGAGAGGAAGGAGGGGTAGAGGAATGGAGAAGAGGATAACAATGTGAGGGTATAATGCTGACAGTAAAATAAAAGAGCGAATGAGAACTCAATTAGAAGCCCCAAGCTGACAGCATCGCCATCAGCCTGCAGGTGGGGAGAGAGAGAGAGAGAGAGAGAGAGAGAGAGAGAGAGAGAGAGAGAGAGAGAGAGAGAGAGAGAAATAGGTGAGACAGTCTCTTGCTCTAATTATTATGCCCTCAGGGCTTGACTAGGGCTGTGCCTGTATGACTGGGACACCCCCCTCCCCAACCACCCACCAACCTCACCATTCCCTTCATGATCTGTCCTATTCACTGAATCCTATAAATACTTAACATCATCTGTGCAGTTTTAACCATTAGCTTCACTGTCAACACACGGCTCTGCTCAGCTTCAGCTCAGTCTTCAGCGCAGCATCGATAAGGTTTCTTCATTTGCATCAAGTGCAATAACTGATGGAACTCCCTACAACTGAAGAATCACATTCACCTTTTCATTTCTGGTAATAAGCATCATTTAGTTTTTAGAAGAATTTACACCATAAATGGCAAGTATGTGTGGACACCTTTGGACACATGCTCATCCTACATTTCCTCTGAAGTCAAGTAGCCAAAAAGATCTGAAAATGAGACCGTCGCCGTCCAAAGAAAAACATGTATCTTCAAAATAATACACTTACAGCAAAGGAATAAATCATTCTTAATTTTCAATGGAAGTGATTTTGGAGCATTTCTATTGGTCCATTCATTGATATTTTTACACAACGTGAAAAATGGCTGCTGTGTTCAATTATCGTAGTAAACTAAAAATACACAAAAATGTAAGATACATGGTTTTGATTGGACAGCGATAAGTGGCTTGCCCCAGATATTCTACATTATGATTCATAATTATACATTAATACATTAAGATATTTTATGATCACTAAGAGTGAGCTTCTATCTACTTGTTTTAATACATTCATCCAAACTCGTATTAGACTCTTATTATGTAACAGACCCAGGGCTTCAGTGCTGTATTCTGTTGTGGAAGAAGAGTGTGCTGTGATAGTGAGGTATGGGGTCCACTCAGTGAGCACCGCTACAGTAAATGGAACCAGCATTCACCAGAAGCCCTGCACGCTCACTTCTGTAGACTGAGCCCTAAGGTCCAAAGTAATACACTAACCAACACGTGCAGGTCAGCATTAGGTCCAATGAGCATCAGAGATTTAGCCCAAACTATGTTATATTTACAAAATATATTGGAGATAACACTGGGTTTAGGGTCTAGGGTTAGGATTATGATCATGGATAAATGTATAGGAGGGTTTCAGGAGTGAATTATTATTTGTACACACTGTATGACGGTGAATTATGTTGTTTACATTGTACAAAGCTTGGAAATGGACTTTTAGTAAAAGATATCTTTGTTGTCCAAAGAAAAACATGTACCTCCATTTTTGCGTTTTTTTATTTTACTACATCATTTGAACACAACTGCAGTCCTTCACACTGCATGAACATTTAAAGATGAACGGACCAATAGCAATGTTCCAAAATGACTTGAAATATAAAATCTTTTTACGTTGAGTTCCATTGAAAGTTTAGAAGGTGTTTATCCTCTTAAAAAGGTACTATTTTGGAGATACGTGTTTTAATTTGGACAGTAACCATGTGCACATTCACACTGAGACGAGGCTGGCAGTGTCTGGCTCTACTCTCCTGGAATGGCTACAGGAGACGCTGAAACATCACTGTGAAGGTTTGATGGTATTCAGCCATGAGAATAATCATTAGGTCTGGATTACCGAAGTCACTCAAACTCATCTCTTCAGTCCAAAGTGTGAAAACATCTGGTAAACACATGTGTATGACACTACAAAAAAAACAACAACATTAATTTATATTTGGATTAATGAAATAGGCTTTTTAATGCAATCTGAAATAACAAAAAAGCTCACGCTCGTCCACTGCACACAGATTTGTAACAAAGCTTCACTTGTTGGCTCCGTTGTGTTGGGAGGTTGTTGGACTGGTGTAAATGTGAATATATATTGTTATATAATTTGAACTCTGTCCACTCTGTCCACGTGTCTAGGCCATGACACATCCCCATTCTGCTCACTAAGCGCTGTCTGAGAGGAAAAACGAAGAAATAACTTTTTTTCTGTGGAAGTTTGGCAGCCAGGCGCAGATATTGTTGAAGTGATCTCCACAGGGAGCGGGGAACAGTGGGGATAATGGTGGGTAAGAGGCAGATAAGAAACTTTGGGTAAAGAAAAAAAGCCCCGAGCCAGATTCCTGCTCGAGTCGCTAAAGCACCTGCCACAGCACAACTCTGACTGACTCAGTGCTGGCTGCTAGCGAGAGCACCAGGGCTCCAGGGAACACTTCCACTGGGCTGGAGACTGAGTCACTGCTGGGAGCGGAGAAGCCCACGCTGCTGGGACGGAGCAGGGGCTTTTGAACATGGAACGCAAAGAATTCCGCTTAGTGTTCAGTGTTGTGAGCTTTTACCGTCTTAAACATTTCAGAACACTTTAGCTCAGAGAAAGAGAGAGAGAGAGAGAGAGAGAGAGAGAGAGAGAGAGAAATGGAGGCAAGAGAGATAGAGAGCAAGAAATTAAGAGAAATAGATCTGGGAAAAAGGGAGTGACCAAGAGAGAGAAAAAAACGAGAGCCAGAGAAAGAGAAAGAGAGCGAGAGAGTAAAAGAGATGGGTGGTGAAAGAGAGAGGGAGGGACAAAGAGAAACAGGTTTGGAAATATAGAGCAAGAAAGAAAAAGTGAGACTTTGTAAAGAGTTATAGAGAGATTGAGATAAAATGAGAAGGAGGGAGCGAGAGAAGAAGAGGAACAAGAGAGAGATAGAGAGGGAGGGAGAGAGAAGAAAAAAGGGGAAAAAAGAATGTGAGGGAGAGAGGGAGAATGAGAGAAGAAAGACAGCGAGAGAGTGAGAGAGAGACAGATAGAGAGTACAAAAGAGAGAGAGGAAGATAGATTAAAGGTGAGATAAGGAAGGGTAAGAGCATAAATAGCTGTTTTAAAAAATAACTATATAAGCTCACTTCAGGAGTTAAGATAAACATACCCTCTTCACACATCTGCAACAACAACAGCAGCGAGTCTGCAGAGAGTCCGCTGTAGACACATTCAGTCAACAAACACTGCCTAATATATGCTAAGTTCACTAAGATCTTGATCGATGAGGATTCTGTTTGGCAGTGTTACACTGAACTACATCAAATGGGCCATAAATCATGAATGTAGTCATTCGTCAAGTGTTACATACCCCCATGGCTTCTCCCCAGGCTTAAACATCAACAGAAGAGCAAGGGGGAGAGAAGCCATCTCCAGACAACCTCCTAGTGGGTTCTGTCATCTGCACCTCATGGTTCACCGCTTCCAAAGCACCATAAAAGCAATTAATAAGTAAACAACACACTCTGAACTTCCAAACATGCATCTTTCACAAAAACAGGATCAAGAAGATGATGAAAAATGTCTCTTAAATCTCTTCAAAATGTAAAAGTATGCCCTGATGCTGAGACTTTGGGAGGAAATGAACAAATAGGGAGTAAGAGGGGTGGAAAAATGGGAGAATCTGAGGGTTTATTAGGTTCATTTTTGATGAAGTGCTTTATGATGGCACCAAACCGAAGGAAACAGCACAGGATTTTGGAGAACTGAACACATTAGAGCTCTTAAAGGGGACATAATATACACCTTCTCCACAAGTGAACGCAGTTTATGGTCTTAATGAAATGCCTGTGACATGTTTTGGTCATAATCAACCCAGCAGCCTTCTCCCTCTGTCTAAACGACCGGTTCAGAACGACCGGTTTCAGCGCCTGTTCCTTTAAATGAGAACGAGCTACGGCTCAGTCCAGTGCGAGAGCCCAGTAGTGAGGATCTAGGAGCTTCTGCTCCATTCTCAGTTAATTTCTTTTCTTTCTTTTTCTTTTGTAACCATGTAACCTCATCTTTGTGCTCTATACATAAGAAGCAGAACAAAACCAGAATCTTGTTTTATCCCATTTTTTGAAATTGGGTAAAAAACCCTAACCTGGTGGTCTTATTTCACAGCTTTTCCAGCAATGTGGGACTGTTCAGGTCCCATTTGAGAACCTAATCTGGAACCGTTCAGGCACATTCCCACCAACATAAACTGACCTGAAAAGTTCATTCAATTTGGAACGAAAGAAGAGAATGTTCTTCAGCATGAACCGTGATGATGTTTGCAGGTGTGTTGGACTAAAGAAGATCCAGAAAGAGCACAGAGCCTCAAATAAAGCGGTGTGGAGCAGTGGCGCTGAATGTTTCAGCATGTTATAGTATTTAATAAAATGAAATACAAACAGGAAAATGCTTCTTTTGTGCATGTTTCTGGGGCTGTGTTCAATGGAAAAACGAGGCTACTTTTCTCCACTGTTCAGAAGCTTAGCAGGACGGCTCAGACCTCAGCATCATTCACACGTGTGTCACTCCAATCTGAACCAGCGGTAAACTGTGTATTAACCATGACTCTGTCCCGACTCTATCCATTTATCTCTGTCTCTAGCACTGGATTCATTCACAGTGACACTGGAACCAAGCACCCACCCCACCACTGATGACGTATCCCTGGTTCCCATCAAAACTGGTGGAAACATGCGCTGATTCACTGGATGGTACCAAGGTTCTAAGAACCCTGAACAGATTCAGTTCAGGAACCAGAGTTCCTTTGATGAAAAAGAGGAAAATATCCATATTAATGTGCATATGCGCTGAATACATGATTTTTTTATTATTATTTCACAGTTTTTGACTGAAATGTGAATATAACAGTGAGAAAATGACTAAATGAAGCATGTTCAGAAACTCTTAGAATTCAAGGTAGACAGAACTCCAGATGCTTAAAAATAAGAAGCTAAGACAGACTTAGGAATATCACAGGCCTGGTAGAAAATAAAATAAAAAAAACACCCACCAGCTGTGTTTCTGAAACTTACTGTAGTCAGGGCTGACTAGTCAATAAGCAGAAAGATAAACATATTGATATTTAGTGTTCTAGCACATTATTGCTCGATATCCCACCCCCTCCACCACCTAATTCCAGCGAGCAGAGGTGTCCTTATGAAATTGCAGACACGTTTCCTTAAATACAGCAGAAAAAAAGAAAAAATTGATTGAGATTCCTTTTTCCTAAATTGTGGTGTACATTAACACCATCCGTAGCGGCTGAATTTAATCCATCAATTACCGAAAGGAGCTGTTGCAAATTCTTCCCTGTCACTTGCAAATTGCCGCTCCACACACCGTCTCATCGCAGATTTGCCGCTCACTATATTTATCTCGTCCCGATGCATATTTATTTCTAATTCTTATATGGCCGCGGGCTCCGTGGTGATTCGCCATCCTGCACAAGCATTAGCTACTCAATAATAGGGCTTAGAATTACATGTGGAACTCTGCTGGAGCCTCATGGTGGGATTTATGTTGGAAATTATTCACGAATGAAAGAGTGAGTTCGGATTCCGCGGCAGCTGCTGAAATATGGAGATGGGCAGTCTGGAAGCGGGAGCTTTGGGAAGCCTGGGATGGATGTATAGAATTAGCCCTGAAACTCATGAAGCTTTTACAAAAGACCCAAGTGAACCAGTTTAAGTGTCAAAGCACGACATACTGACTGAGTGGATGCGATTTCTAACCAGGATCAGGAGAGAGGAGAGGCCTCAATATAAGAGTAAATAAGTGTTGACCACGTTCAAGTGAGTTTGCAGATCAAAATGATTGGATTATGACGGCCCGAGAGTGGAAATGATGGAGAAATTCACGTCTGGCTGTACACCAGGATAAGGCAAGGTGTTTGAAGAGGTTTTGGATTCACTGACATTGTCGAAATTGCATATTCACGACAGGTGGCTTTCTAAAGCATGCGTATTTCACGTGCCAACTCCCCCATCAGGATTTTTAAAAGAACGTTTATGTGCACAAAGCCAGGTCTGTTGGATTTTCATTTGAAGAGGTCAGCGATGCTTTGAAGGCTTCACTCATTGCCATTCTATAGGCAATAAGTGGAAACAAATAGCTCGCTTTCTTAAGCTTGTTTTGGTTGCTCTGGCAATTACAAAGGAATCTTTCTCTGTTGTTCCACGACCTTTGCCCTCAGAAGGTAAGGAAGACAGCTGCAGTAAACCTGATCTTATTTCCAGCCCGGAGCACTTTTTTTCCCCCTTTATCAAGCATTAGATTTCAGCCAAACTTCACAACACAGCAAGCCTCCTCTACCTTCCAGAACATGATGAAAAATGAAAAGTCATGAAAAGCAGCCCAAAGGCAGGAGAGTCTTTCCGTCCGTCTTGTTGACAGATGTCAGTCTGGGAGTTCTTCCATCACCTGCCAGGAAACCATGCCGGTAAACCGGACACTTGGTGTCCACACAAAGCGAATACATTTCAGAGAAAATAGGCAAAAAGTAAGCCGACATGACATACCACCTAGAACAAAGTCTGAAACCTTGGCATTCCAAAAGGCCTTGATTAGATTCTTTCGCATACCTTTCAGAGCGGAAAAACGCACCATGTTAAAAAAAAAAAAAGTAAGAAAATAGTTCTGTAAATGAAATAAGCACTAAACTGCATTTCACACTTTGATTCTGGCTGTAAGAACGGTGCTGAAATGGAGGGGGAAGAGAGCGAAAGCAATAACAGAGCTTTAAAAACACAGCAGTTGACCCTTGGCTACCTCTGGCTGCAAACCTATCACCAGAACCCATATCCAAACACAGATGCCTGCAGCCAAACAACATCCACACATGAGAGCAAGAATCCAGCTCACCCCAGCTAGAGTGGGAGGCTTCAGTACTGATTTGTTCTAGATTGCATTCAGCCAAACTTCATTCTATTTATTCGGCTCGACCATGAGGGACTTCATTTCTAAGATATTTGAATGCAGTAGTAAAATCAACAAGTCATTTATGAATTGATTGATTTCGTCTTTAATCTGATTCATGCCTATTCCATACTGCTTCCTCACAACCCTCCTCTGTCACTAATGATAGCAATGTTTATGTATTTAAACGTAGTTCTGTAAGGAATCAAAGGGGAAGGAGATGCGACCCATGTGAGTTGGACTAGTCACACTTATTGACAACTTCATTAAAGATATGGTGCATTTGAATATCAGTTATTTCTCACAGACAGCGCCTGTTCCTTTAAATGAGAATGAGCCACAGCTCAGTTCAGAGCGAGAGCCCAGAAGTGAGGAGCGAGGAGCAGAAGCTCTGGATTCAAACAGTATTTGGACTCCATTTGTGATTATTCCACACTTAATCAGTACTCATTTCTCCACACTTCTCTCTTGTCTTTTTGTCCTGCTCCCTTTACCCTCGTCTTTAATCATGTGTGAAGTGCTGTGATTGGAGCGTTTCAGACAGGTCCAGCATCGAGACTAGAGGGACTCCAATAGTACGGGTTTATACCATGTATTTAGACTTAGGCACCACCAAACATGCAAACAAAAACATATAAGTAAATATTGACTGGGTGGTGCTGTGTCACGGTTTGTGGGTTGGTAGGCTTTGAAACCCCATTTTGTTATCCACATGCATTGAAAAAATATTTTTTGTTTTAAAAAATATGCAAAATAATTAATAATTCAGGCCTATAGCAGGTAGAAGTTCAATATCATGAACTTCATATGATGAACAGGAATCCCAGTCCAGGCCATCGCCAGCGAGAAGTCTGTCAGGAATTAATTGTAGAATTGAAGTCAGAAGCAAGTGAAATCACCACTGCACTGTATTCTATTTTACTGAATAAAAGACCTCACATTCTGAAGCTTAGTCTGCAAGTTTCAAACTGTAACTGAGAGGAATTCGAAATGTTTCCCAAACGACAAACACGCATCAGAGCAAGGAATAGAAGAACACACATTAGTGCCTGAATTCATTTTACAAATATCTCCTGCTCTCCTCTCTATCTCTTTCTCTCTCACACACACACACACACACACTAATCAGGTTAGCAGAGACACACGGTTTATGGCGGGTTTGTGAATTTTCTTGTCAATATTCAATTAATTTGCAAACACACGCAGGCCGGAGATTAAAGAAATATATATCGGATTATCAGGAACACAGCAACAGTGAAACACTGCAATGACTCATAATAAAAATCTAAGCAATTACACTGCAGTACTTTGGCGTGTTTTATGTCCTTAGATCCATGAGATTGCTGTATACATTATCCAGCAAAAGAGAAATTTTGCATGGAGAACCACATTAACATTAAATACGGGACCATAATCAGTTTGGAGGAAAATGTAGGCTAGGTTTAATAGCTGTTCAAACCATAGTAATCCACCTAAATCCAATAGCAGGTGGAACAAACATGGTAAAGGCACAAAGGATTACACATAAAAATAGAGTGATGCATATCAAACAAGAAAAACACAGGGCTGATGGACTAGATCTACATATACCTTGACTTTATATCTGTTAACAATACACATTTGAGTGATTTAATGCATGATATTCATGAGAGGAATCTTGTAGAGTTCAGTGCATAAAAGAATCTGGAGCAAACAATGTGTATAAATGTATAAAAAGTATAAGATTTGATGGTGAAGGAAGTTTTTTCCCCAAACAATTAGCTTTTTTTGTGTGTGTTCTGAGGGGAACTTTTGGAGTTCAGCCACTTTGTTTTTGTGTAAGCTCCATAAAGGAACTGTTTACCGTGTGACAGCTTCTTATTGGTTGATTCCCTTTTTTTTTAATTGGATCAGTATCAGAGTTCAGTGTCGTAAACATGATCTACAGAGACATGGACACAGATGGGTTACCTTCATATTGTTAAAAAATGGGCAAAAGCAAGCTTATGTAGTGAAAATTGAGAAAAAGTACAGTCCTTAGTGTTTGACCCCTACATTGCCATCTCACTGCTATGGATTGGGTGCACTACACTACATCCTCAGAGAAAACAGTCACAAACCAATACAAACTTATTCTGATCGAACTTAACACAATATGACAAAACATTCCTATCCTGATGAGTTTGTCTTCCAGGAAGTCATTACCCAATTATACCTGGGGCGTCCCAAGAGGGGTCTCAAAATGTCTTTATGAGCAATTAATGCTAAGTTGATATGCTATGGCTAGTCACCAGATCTCAGCATTGGTTGGTGCAGTGTAGTGGGTAAAAATGCAGCTTTTCCCACTTCACAAAGACTACCACACATCCTGAAATACCAAGAAGAATGCTTGGGCAAGAATCCCCATGTATTAGCATGTTAGCATTGCAGTTGGGGCGGCACGGTGGTGCAGCAGGTAGTGTCGCAGTCACACAGCTCCAGGGACCTGGAGGTTGTGGGTTCAATTCCCACTCTGGGTGACTGTCTGTGAAGAGTTGGTGTGTTCTCCACACAGCTCCAGGGACCTGGAGGTTGTGGGTTCTCCCTGTACCCGTGTGGGTTTCCTCCCACAGTCCAAAAACACAGGTTGATAGGTGGATTGGCAACTCAAAAGTGACCATTTGTGTGAGTGTGTGAGTGAATGTGTGACTGTGTGTGTTGCCCTGTGAAAGACTGGTGCCCCATCCAGGGTGTATTCCCGCCTTGCGCCCAATGATTCCAGGTAGGCTCTGGACTCACCAGAGCAATGGCATTGATAAGCGGTTACAGATAATGGATGGATGGATGGATGGCATTGTAGTTGAACACACCCATACATAGGAAAGTATAAGAAAATATTATAATAAATCATAATAACTGATTTACAAAGAAAAACAAAAATTCCCAGAAGCGTCCAGGATCCCAGAAAACAGTTACTGACGTGGATGAGTGTATGACTGTGATCAGAGTGGGGTTTATAAGGGCAAGAACATGTTGTGTTAGCCTGCTGGTGGGTTCACACTTTGTGTGTCACTCTCTCACCTCTTCCTGCCCTCATGTCTGCTGCAGCTCACTCTCACCTCCCTCCTGCACCTCAGTATCACACACACACACACACACACACACAAGTCCTGATCTGGAAACCTGGGATGGTGAACACAAGGTGACCCATAAAATTGCTGGGTTAGTCCTAATTAACTGGACTTTTTTTTTTTTTTGCACAGTTCCTGTCTCCTTCAATTCTCAAAATCTGCCCGACATATTATTAATGTGTACACTGGCCACTGGAAAATATTTTTAAACCCTGTCAAATTTGACCAGGGGTAAAGTGGGAGTATGCTTATGCTGGCAAGGAATCAAACTAGCCCTATTAGTGTGTGTTTGTGTGTGTATGTGTGTGTGTGAGTTGGATTAAAGGGGTTGCTGGTAGCAGGGAAGCCTGGGTGTGGGGTATCTTGTATAAACAGTCTGTGTAAGGGCATTATTTTTTTAAAAATCCTGCTTACTGGGGGCTTAAAGGTAACATTGAACGGTATTAAAGTAAAGTAGTATTACTGTTATTGTGGAAAGGGTTCATAAGTTCACTTGCGGGTCTTGCCCAATGGACCCTGGCGGGCCGGTGATAATAGCACAGCTCGGATTAATCCAGTGACCTTCTTTTTTTTTTTGCCAACTCTTAATACAGGGATGTGGGGGCTATGAATGTGTTCGGAGTTTAGGATTAGCCAAGAGGAGTTTACTCTCCAGAAGTGCTTTCTTACTGTTAACACTGGCTGTGCTGAGCTGGCTGCTGAACAATAGTGAAGGGGTCTCACACACACACACACACACACACACACACACACACACACACACACACACACACACAGAGAAAGAGAAAGACAGAGAGTTGGTCAGTAGATATAACCAAATATCAGTGATGCCTAAGCTGATCATTCTAATGTTTGGGAGATTTACTTTAGATATTAACAAAAAACACATAGTAAAATTGTTATGAATGTGAAAAGTAGTGTATCTCACTGACATCACTGCAACTTGTTCTAAAACATAAATAGCAGCACAAGCTTAAAATACCCCTATCAGGCCATGGGGTTATATTTGAAAACACATTTGGGTCAAGAGCTCAAGTCATCAGGGAGGATGAGCCTGTGTTGATCCAATAGAGCAAATGAAACAGATGCCCGATCAAAGTTCTGGCAGACTGAAGTCACATGGGAGTTCCAGAAGGCAGGGCAGGTTCTGGGTCAGGGTTAGAAATAAGGTCACATTGACAAGGATTAGTGTTCTAGACCCTAACTAATAGAAACACAGAAACACCAAGAACCTACACCCTAAACACGGCATATTCAGTGCTGTAAACATTGTACATCAAGTGTGTATTTCACTAGGACGACTGGAATCAACACGATAACAGTGGCTTATCCATGATGCTATCCATCCACTGTGGTTTAGCAACTGTAGGGTATTCCATCAAAACATTGAAAACATTAACATTTCATCAAATCAGATTTAAGGATGGGATAGTGGCTAACACACAACAAAAGTTATAAAAGTAATACCGTTACCGTGGCTACAAGCTGTCAGCTGTATACTGCTCTAAAGGGTGGTATTTTTGCAATTTATTCATTCATTCATATTCTGTAAGTGCTCCATCCTGATCAGAGTCACAGTGGCTCTATCCAGAGCCTACACATTAACACACCCTGGATAAGGTATCAGTCCATCACCCAGTCACTCACACACCTATGGACACTTTCACACAGTTAATCAACCTACGAGCATGTGTTTTCGTAGCAAACAAATTTTCTCAATCATTAGTTGTAGCCAGTTCCATTCATTTATCCAGTACTCCCACACAGTGCTACTCACTTGGGAATGGGAGGCAAGTCACTTGAAGCCCACTACGCCTCCTTTTCTAACTGCCTCCAGTGCTGTGTCATTGGACAGCTCAACACACAGGAGGAGAGTGTCAGCTTTCCAGATATATTACATCGGCTAAAAACAAAGCTCCTGCTGCCCAGCTTGTGTTATGGGATGCTGAGGTGGGCATCCTACCCACCCAGAGAAGGTGAGGCCAATTGCATAGTAACTCAGAAGAGTGACACTTGTACAGATTCACTATGCTTGCTAGAGAAGGACGGTTTAACGCTGAGATTTTCTGACGAATGTCCAGTCGTGGGTCAATCAACATCAATAAAAATGTTTTCATCTACATAACGCCTTTCATAAACCCATGATCCCGTCATAATAAAGCCACGCGGACAGCACAACAAAAATAAGGCTGAAAGACATACATAATGAGAGGACACATATCTGAAGGCAGATTTCGAGCTGGCAACTCTTCAGTGACACAGTGATACACTGGGGGCAGAACAGTACTTAACCCATAGCCAAACTCACCCCCTTCTTCCCTCTGTCCTGCTGTAAGCCTGGCCTCATTTTCATGCCCTCTGTGCTACAAGACAGAGCGTCCAAACACATTTCTAATCCACAGTCGAGCAAATCGTCCCTTCCCCAAAAACAAAAGGAGAACCCTCCTGGCTCTGAGTTCTAGAGGAGTTCCACTGCTGGAACAGGGCTGTAGGCTTTGCTGGAGTTTCATTAATTGTTTGCTTGAGCAGAGTCGTTAGTGTTCGCTTTTCACACACCATCCTCTGACACCGCTTGCCATGCATTTTTAATTGGACTCCGTGTTGTTTGTTTTGGTGCGACGGTGTTCCAAAAGCCGCGTGCAGCCGAGTCAAAGCACTCGTTTGCACTGTTTTACAACTATGATCAAAGATTAGGTAATATGAGCGAGAGAGAGAGAGAGAGGGAGTAGAAAGTCTCTGAAGAGCTATATAATTGTCACCATAATGTGTTTGGTAATTTGCTTGCTTTATTTTGTAAGAGAAGAATTGCTCTCTCATGCTCAGACTTCCTCACAGTCGCCCGCAGACTGAGGAAGGGGAGAAAAAGAGTGCAAATGAATGTTTTTTTTTTTTTTTTAACTCTGCTCATATGAGCACCACTGAAGAGAAGAGGAAACAGCTCTTTATAAAGAAACAACATCAAGTGCCACCTCCAGGTTTGCCATCTCTCTGAGGGAAATACAGTGGTGATATATTTATATTACATACACATATATTCATTCATTCATTGTCTGTAACTGCTTGTCCAGATCATGGTCGCGGTGGGTCCGGAGCCTACTCGGAATCACTGAGACCTGCTGCGTGTCACTGTGCCCCCCTTATATACCTCAGTCCATACAAAATAATAATAGGTCCATAAATGAGAGAGAGAGAGAGAGAGAGAGAGAGGCTTTGTTAAAGCCTGGCTACTGTGTGTGGTCAGTCTCATCATGTAATTAAGCTAGAGGATTATGTGACACACACACACACACACACACACACACACACGCATAGTCACACAGGTCTGACAGGCCCAATAAGCAGAGGCAAGGTCATATGGGTCAGAATGACTTACAGAAAGGGCAGTGGACAAGTGTAGATTTGTTTTTACAGTGTGTGCAGAATAAGCTCCAATTACTACAGCTGTGTTCACATCCACTCTTTTTTACAGCTTCTGTTCATTATAAAGGGGGCGATCACCAGGGCTGTGCTCCAATTCACCACTTATTAAAGAACTAGTGCACTATGAATTCTTAAGGCTGTTCCCTGGTCAGTTCAGTATATCCCAAGTGCTAGTCCCTGATGAAGCACAACTTTAAACAAAAACGCCTAGAGAAAGCGCGGCAGAATTGAAGAGGACGTTGTCTGCAGCCCTCCAGCTGCCACGCAGCACTGGC
>NC_089819.1:16274400-16304400 GCF_029633855.1 Hoplias malabaricus | reverse complement strand
GGTTGTTACACACCAAAATGTGAATTCACAAAAACAAACATAAAAATTTTATGTTTCTGAATATATTAAAACCCATGGGTTGTTGGGACATCTTACTTTCATTAAGCCACTGCACGAACTTGTGGCACATAGAAAAAACAGAGTGCCTCCATCTGAAAAATGTGTTTGGTTTGCACACATGGATCTGAATGATCTGCCAGAAGAAAGAGAAGAAGTGTATTGTGTTTGTTGAATGAAGACCTTAATAAAGAGGGAATTCATAACACACTGAAACACTGGGAAATTCCAAGACCAGGGCTTGGAAAAGCCTCGGTTTAGGGTGGTGCGCTAACTCCGTTACAGCAGACGAAGCTGTGATGACTGGTGACTTCTAATCACAGGAGAATTGATTTTTTCGGATTGCACACATGTTCACGCTTGTTTTTGAACTGCTCTGGGGAGAGGCCTGCTGGGAATTCAGTCAACTTCCTGTTTGGTAGTGCAGCACAGCTCTTCTCTTTGGAAAGTTACCTCGGTCCCCGTGGTCCCCCGCAAACAGATCCCAACTTTTTTTTGTCAGGGAAAACAGCTCAGTGGGAACAGCAGAGCTTGCTGGTCCTCTATTAGATATTCGTCTTATCAGTACATTCTCCTCCATTATGCATTTTGTGGTGCGATAAAAGGCGGACACATCCCGTCCCTTCCCCTCTTCTTGCAAAACATATCCCCAGAGCTTCTACAGTTCTCTCTTGGCAGACATATTCAATTTGCAGTTATCGCCATCCTTCCTCTGGGTTTCGTCTACTGTACTCTACCGAGCGATCTGGAGCTGGGTTTTGGACCCCATGCTTGTTTACCTTGTTTACCTGTTGGGTCAGGGCTGGAACAGAGACCTGACGAGGGGGTCTGGGACTGGGGGACAGATGACCTTGGCCAGATGAGAGTTTGTAAGAGCTACACAATCTGGCGGACCTCCCGCGGCTGGGTCTATGATGATGCGCGTTTGGTGTTATGTTAAAAAGGAGTCCCACCGCTGCCCTTGCAGCTTGCTGAGAGCTGATAAGAGCAGCAGAAGGTGCTTGTCTGGGGCTGAGGGTGACACTGAGCATGCAGGCTCCTCGGGGGGCAGGCTGTTGTTGGGTTTAAAGTGAGGGGGAGTGGTGGAAGGGTTTCAGAGAGGAAAGCAGGGGTGGGAACAAGAATGCCAATTGCCCTCACACTTCAGTTCAGACATTGCCCCTGTGACTGGTTCCAGGCGGTGGGTTGGAAGTGTTTGACAGTTGGATACATAGCTGACTTTTGCGTGTGGATATCATCAGGGTTGTTATGCCTGGCATCTCTTAACCTGTTTGTAGTTTTCTGAACCTTACAAGCTGCTCTTATGATGGGATTGTCATGACATTATTTTGTTATGAAGATATTTTATTTGTTGAAATTGTCTTGTTTTACTCATTGAAACAAAAACAAGCATCACATTTTGGATCAAATGATTTCCCCTGCCTTAAATTCACACTTATCAATGATTTTATTAATATCTTTTCAATGATACAGAGCAGAAATACAGTTCAAACATTTGTTGAATTTACAAAGTCTTTGTTTTCAGTTCCCACTAATCGAGAGATTGTATAAGACTTACACCTGGAGTTATGAGGTTACATATAGAGGCTGAAATACACAAGTATAACTTTTAGATTCTGTCCATCTCAGACAGGTATCAGGGTGAAAATGTACATCTGTTACGAAAAGACCATTCCAAGAACTTGTAAATATTGTACAAATGAGATGTGAATATCTGGCAACCCGGCCTTAAAAAGCAGCCTTAAAACTTTCCCTAACCCAATCCTTAAACTTAACCTGAAAAGCAGTGTTAGTGTTGTGTGTTTATGTGATGCTATCGCTAACAGGGAGCTCTGCTGGTGTAGTAGCTCTTCTTTGTTATAACAGAGAGTCTGAGTGTTTGGAGTGAAACAGCGCCACCAGTGGATGGGTGCTCCCTTACCAACCGTGCAATAAATGCAAATTGTGATGAAGCAAAGTGTCATCAACCTACAAATGTTCTACTAGAAGTATATTAGCATTTTAGACATGACACCAGGTTGGTCCCTGTATTTTTCTTTTTTTTAGTTGAAACGGACCAAAAGACACTGATTAATAAATCATGAATGTCACAAGAGACTCAAATAATTTGTAAAATAACTTTCAGCACTAGGGTCAAATGATCTACGAGCTGACACTGCTCTAAACAGTTTCGTATGAAGTATAAAGGGATTGTGTTATGCAAGTGAATTTAAAGGTGAAAACACAAAAACTATCCAAAAATACTTTGGATGTCTGGTTACTATCACCAGATTCTAACTCATTCTCTCACTATGATTTAAAATGGCCAGACTCTCCAAATGCTGAACTGAAAGAAAATTTCTATCATCAAATACAGCCAAAGTATGTAAATTCACGTCTGTAACTAGTGTATGATAATGAGTCTCAGGCCCTGTGCTCACGAGATGAGGTAGAGTCTGATCTTTTTTTGGCTTCTCTTGTTGGGGTCAGGAAGGCCACCTCTCAGAGCTGGTGCGAAGGGTAAACAGAGGAGTCTGTGGCTGGATTAGACAAGAATGGAGGCCAGAAAAGCACTAATCCCCAGCGTGCAGGATCACAGGTGACCGGCCGAACAAAGAGGAAGGGCTAGGGTTTGAAAGAGAAAGGCACTTTTTTCCACTGATATAAACAAACCAGGGAAAAGAGAGAGAGAGAGAGAGAGAGAGAGAGAGAGAGAGAGAGAGAGAGAGAGAGAGAGAGAGAGAGAGAGAGAGAGAGATACAGATAAACACACAGAGCCCTGGTGAGGCTGAACCTTTGAACTCTCCGTCCCTGTGAAGGCCATTTAACCACCAGAGAAACAACACTGCTGAGCTCCATACCAAAAACAGCTTACAGGAAAAATAACTCCAGGTGTGCAAGCCCTTTGTTCTCGAATGCATTGTCCACTCGGTTACTTCAGCTGTTGTTGGCTGAATTAACATTACCCCAGCTCATGTCATATTTCAGGGATGGTACATCAAATTTTATATCAGTATTAAAATACATGGCCATAGGGATAGGATACTATACAGCATTTTTTTTCCTACATTATATTTAATGATTTATGACATATAGCTTATGGAAACAACTTCAACTCTGTTGAAAGTGTACACTAGACTTGCAATCAGTATTACACCTGAGTTTGGAACAAATTTACTGCTACAGTTTGAAGCTGATAACTGAAAAAAATAAAAATAAATAAATAAGTATGTAACTATGTAATTAATGTGTAATAATGAAATTACACATTATTCCATGTTAAACACACTATCAGCACAATTATTACAGCTTGGATAATATCAAACGCTAGTTAGGCAAACAGGCTGCCAGTAGCTATCTGTAAAGGGTTGTGTGTGTTCATCAGTGGCCAGGGAGGTGTAAAGAGGGTCAGTTCAGTACACAGACAGAGTGTGCTCCCTAGGTCTAACCCTTCAAGACCTTTCCCCTCAAACACTTGCACTCAGGTCATTCACCCAGAGTGGACCACAAACACTTAGGGCAATCCCAACATGAAAAACACAGTCTGTTCACACTTTCACACTGACACGGGGGCTTACGAGTGTTCTACTGACACAAACACACACACACACACACACACACACACACACACGTTCTCAGTTAAGATGCGGTCCGCATTCTTGAATGGGTGGAAGTGTGTGTGTGTGTGTGTGTGTGTGTGTGTGTGCATGTGCATAGATCAATGGAATAAGTATTGATTCATTTTATTAATATTAATATTAATGTAAGTGAATGCTAACATTCCTTTTTAGCATCACATTTTAGCCCTCGGTTTCATCACTTCACAGAATTCACCATCGTTGCTTGTTTTTGCTCAATCTTTAAGAATTAAAAAATGCAGCACGTAGATGTTAGAGATCTCTGCGTTGGCAAACAACCCTGTTGTATTTCAGAACCTGCCCTGAAAAAGCTCATATCGATTCAGCTGTAGGTCTTCAATAGTTTCTCCCACTTCCAAAACCCATCATCAGCCAAAGAAGTGAATGCATATATTTTATTAAACGGCCTTTCCAGGATTCTCAAACTGTAAATATAACACTTATATTCATGGATGCTGTCATTTACAGATGGCATGACTGTTTCTGTAGCTCTTTTTGTGGTACAATACCGTGCCCCCAGAGAACAGGAGCTTACTTATTTGGACGTACAAACCCTGCTACCAAAAAAAGATGGTTTGTGCAGAATGTAAATAAATATGTAACGTGCATATCATTTCACCCTATGTTTAAGTGAAACAGCACAAAGAGAACATTTTTAATGTTTAAATTGACAATGTTTTATTTTTTATTTTTACTGTTATTGTCACTAAACACAATCTGTAAAATTTATGGTAAAAAACGGTAGCTGTGGTTGCCAAAATTTCACCATTAACACGTACAGTTAAAATATATATGACATTACAGTGTTATTTTTGGCAATCGTAAATTTTCCATTCAAGAGCTGTTTTGTTTACAGTACTTTTCTGTTAAAAAACAGATATAAACCATAAAAAAACCCATAATATTGACATACAAATAACAAAGAAACATAACATGAACATGTAAATAGTGTGACAAATGAAAGAATGGAGACTGAGATATAGTTATATGTAGATATAGTCAAACCGCATCCTATCAGCCTTTAAAAGGTAGTATTGCCAAAACGAGCGAATAAATCTGGGTGCCACCCTCCAGCACTCGGAACAGAGGCTGATGGTGAACTTTCCTGACCAACACACATCTCGTCATAACATGCACAGAAACACACACACACACACACACACACACACACACACACACACACACACAAAATAACCACCCAAATGCAACCCAAAATCAAAATCTCAGAAACAGAAACTCGGAAAATCACCAAAAACATGGAGCAGCAAGGCATGCTGGGAGCTTCCTAATGAGTCTCAGTTCCTCCCAGTACTTAGACACTTGTACCACCCATAAAGGACTGTGCATTTAACAGTGAAATAATGTAATCTTTAAAGTAAAGAGATGTAAAAATGTGTATTTTGGCTGATAAATGTATTTACGGTATTTCATTGTTACAGAAACCTTCTTAGAGTTTACAGTCATTTACTGTCAAGGTTTTACAGTTTTTCTCCATAAAATTCACAGACATATTTACAGTGAAGTGTAAATGTCTATGTTATAAATACTTAAATACTTAAAAATCTCCAATTAATAGAATAGGATACAATTATATTCTCTAACTACAATGTTTATGTACCCTTGGGTGTACCACCAGTCACAGTTTCAGCTGCTCAACATTTTGGGGTCTCTGTCATAGTGTGTTTCAATTCATAATGCATCAAATGTTTAAATGTGGGTGACAGATCTAGTGTAGCACCCAGACTCTTACAAAGGAGCATTCTGTTAGTCCATGTAGACACAAACTGTCCTCGTCTTACTGAAATAAACAAGGCCTTCCTGGAAAAAGACTTTGTCTGGATGGCAGCATGTTGCTCCTGATATTGTTCAGCATTTACAGTGACTTCACAGATGTGCAGGTTATATATGACACATGCACTAATGCACCTCCACACCATCACGGCTGTGGGCTTTTGAACTGTGTGCTCATGACAAGCCGGATGGCCCCATTCCTCTTTACCTCGGAGGATACAGAAACATGATTTCCAAATTTTTGCACCCCATTTATCATTGGTCAGTTCCAGCTCCAGGACCGCTACTGACAGATATTATTTGGATGGGGAATGCAGAGTGTTTTCCTCATATCCTTGTCACTGTGGTCAAGATTGATGCACTACTCCACAATATCCAGCAAAGATTTGTCCTTTTGTCAGAAACGAACACAAACTGGACACGACAACAGATGGGTCATATCCTCAGCCCGCCAGATAAGGTCTCTCATTAAGTGACCAGTAAGTGTGGAGGTCTAACTGTTCAGCCAGTGCAGGATGGCTGTGTTTGATCTTATTTACATGTTGTTTTATTCAGGTCATCATGTCCAACAGCAAGCTAATGTTAAGTGTAGCAAACCTACAGTGTCCTGTAAAGTGACCGCTCTCGGGACAGGTCAGCTGAGCAATAGAGTGCAAGCTGTATCCTTTAAGTGTGCGAGGAGTTTAACTGGATTAAAACATTAAGCTGATGACGTGTAAACACACTCTTCATTTCTTTTTAGTATTTACAGTAAAGCAAGTCACCTCAGGCATTTCAACTGACCCCAGTTTCTACAATTTTCTATCATAGATACAGTCAATGAGACGATTCATTACAGTCCAGAGTTAACGACAGACCTGTGCAGCGTCATTTGGTTAATTATTCTGCTAATTAGAGAAGTTCATGGAGTGTTGATAGGTGAGGCCTGATCAGTTAATATCCCACTATGAGAAATAAGTATCCCTAAAGAGGCAATGCAAAAATACACCTGTTGATTGTTTAAATGCAACATATTCTACCACTTTTCCACAAGTAAACACAGGTCTGGCTTCTTAATGAAACTGTGAACAATCGGTGACATGCATTTGTCAAAATACCACAAGGATCAAACAGCACCCCACTATTAGGATAGGAGGCAGATCAATTCACAATTAGTGTTTGCTCTCTATGTAAGAAGCAAAACAAAATCAGAATCACTCATTTTTATCCCATGTTTTCTGAAGTGGGCAACCCACAAAACATGGACCAGCTGTTTTTGTTTCTCAGGGTTTAGCAGGTGGACTCCAGATCCCCAAACTAGTACTTATACTAATGCACTGAGTAAGTCCATTATTTTCATAATATGTCGCCTTTAAAATGTAGAATTCTGAACAATGTTGGACCATTAGCACTGACCTATTTATGTTGAAACTGTCACATAAAATAAACTAACTAAATAAGTAAATAATTAAATAAAAAAATTAATTAATTCATTTAAAAAAAGTTGTCTGGCAGAGGCCACAATGAAAATGACCCAAACTAAAGAGCAACAACAGCAGGAAGCATTATAAACTGAACCAAAGCTAAATATGAACATACCCTAAAGTTAAAGCACCATGAGGTGGGGCATCCCTGAGACCCCCCCCCCCCCCCCCCCAAGAGTCCTCATTGTTTATCTTAATGAATCAGATTAAAGCGTCCTGCCCCTCCCACCCCACTGCCTACCTTCTGCTTTCGAGTGGCAGCAGCGTGGTGAGGGGTGACGGAAGCTTGATCAGAGCCGCAGGAGGCCAATAAGCAGATTAGACCTGATTAAACTCCTATCAGTGGAACTGGAGCCGGAGACCTGCCAGGACAGAGGCAAAATACACGCCTCCTCTGCTCCCCCTCTCCCTCTCTCACTTTCTGTCTCTCTTTCCCTCTCCTTCACTTCTTCAGGCATCCACCACTGATCTGTTGCTCTGGCGGGGAGCCAGATGCCATCAGCGACAAGCGAGCTTCATCAGATACTTAAGCAGCAGATTGGCTCACTCCTCCACATTGATGCTCTCTTTTGCACACACACACACACACACACACACACACACACACACACACACACATGCAACATCACTTCCATAGACTTTGCTTTTGACCTTAGGGGTGCTGTTGGTTTTCTGGGTCAAGAATGAGAGAGAGAGAGAGAGAGAGAGAGAGATCTGGGTTATCATTTTAGGAAGAGGTGGTGCCCTGAGGTCAAAGAGAGATAACTCAAATTAGACTTAAGCCTGGCTTCAGTGTTTACTGCTTAACAGCTACAATTGTCATGAAATCAAAGGAGCACAAAGCCGAGCCAAATCAACATCTGTTCAAACGCTACAACAGCAGAGTTCAGAGACATTCAGTCAGTCTCCGCTTCAGACGCCTCAGACCTGATCAATACGTTTGTACGTAATCAAAATAAGATCAACATTTAAAAAATCAAAAGAAGAATCATTAAAGAATGCTTTTCACTTTAAGTTCCTTTGGTAAAATAAAGGAATATTTGAAAAGGAGCAGACAGACACAGAGAAGGAGGTGACACAGGCAGACACAGAGAACAGCCGCTCCGGATGGAGGTTAAGATTTATTCCAGACTCAAACTAATTTCTCAGCTGTACTCAGGACTAAACTTAGTCCATATCCACAAACCCAGGCCACACATTAAAAATGTTAAAATATAAATGCTAAATAGGACATTTTACATTTTATAAGAGCCTTCTGCAATAGTGTGTGTGTGTGTGTGTGTGTGAAAGAGGAGGTGGGTAAAGGCACTAAACAAATTAGTAATCATTGTTTTCTCTCATTCTGTGCTTACTATCACAAAAAAAAAAAAAAATATATATATATATATATATATATATATATATATATATATAAATAATCACAACTTCAACTCTACTTTTTATCAAAGCTTTCTTGCCATTGAGGCCCATAAAAGAACAGTGAAACACCAACCTGTTGCTACATGTAATAAAATATGTAATTATACATGTTTAAAAAGACGATTACATTGTAATAGCAATATAATAAGCTGTAATATCTTGCTCTGACTCAATTCAAAGGGTGTGTGACACATCTTTTCATTAGCAGCCACTTCACTTCTGTGGTGAGTTACTCCACTGGGTGGCTATGTGTCTTGGCTGTTATCAGTGAGAGACTGTGAGGTCAGAGGGAGTGACCGTGGGCTGCTGAGGCTCTTAGCTGAACATGGAGCCCGTATCTGAAACACATGCCCTCTGGGGCCTGACATCCTGCTAAACAAACCAACTGTAAAAGACTAAAAGAGGGAGGGAAAGTGAAGAGGAGGACAAAAGAGGGAGGGAACGAGGGATGAGGGGGAATTCCTCAGCATTGGGGCCATCTGTGGAGGTGGGCTAGACCCTGCACAGCCAGTTTTCTGACAGATCTCCTGCACTCTCTGAGAAGGTAAATAAAGCCTGCTCTGTTACTATAACCCTCTCTAACCTCAGAGCACTGGACCACTGAACTGAGAGAGAGAGAGAGAGAGAGAGAGAGAGAGAGAGAGAGAGAGAGAGAAATAAAATATCATTAGTCAAGTATTCATAATCACAGACAATCAGAGCCAACATATACTCCTAGTCTCCTCCACCTCCTCCTCTCTCTCGCCACCATTTATCTGTCTAATGGCTTTTATAGACAGCTTAAAACAGTTGTCAAACATTTCTCCCTCACTCATCTCTATTATTCTCACCACTTCACGGCCCAGCTGAGAGAGAGAGAGAGAGAGAGAGAGAGAGAGAGAGAGAGAGAGAGAGAGAGAGAGAGAGAGAGAGAGAGCATGCAGTCTCAGTAAACAGTGCCTGTGTAAAATACAGTGAATATATGGTGCCATATGATACATGGTACATTTCTGGATGGTGGTATAGGCCTCTAACTGTAAATCAGCTCCTCAACACACACACACACACACACACACACACACACACACGCTCACACTCCAACTAGTGACCTGCAGTTGACTGTTTGAACTCCAGAGCGAGGGTCACGGGAGGTCCTAAACAGAAAGGTCATGCTGTGGTCATGTTGTACTGCCTGAATGCTAAGGCCAGTTTATTGCGAGATTTATGTGATTAACAGAGACCGTTGGTTAGGAACTAGAGAGGGAAGGAAAAGAGAAAGAAAAAAAGAAAGAAAGAAAACGAGGGATGGTGGGCGTCCTCTTGTTGTGCACTGCACATCCCCCACTACACCCCCCCCACAAGACTCTAGTCACTTTCGGATATAAATTTTGCCCGTGTCTTCACACTACCCCCCCAGCCCCAAGCTTGGGAGTCAGAGAGAGAGAGAGAGAGAGAGAGAGAGAGTAAAAGAAAGACAAAACGATTCATTTCCCACACTCGACCCCAGCCGGGCCAAGGTTAGCCCCCCCTCCCCCCCACCTCTCTCCGGTTTATTCAAACAATGTCGGCCAGCCAAATGCTCCACTATTTCAGGACCAAAACAGAAAAGTCCAGCTGATGAATTGTCAAGGCGAAATACTTTCACCAGTAATGAATTATATTAATGACGGGGCGACTCTTCCAAAAACAAAGCTCTTAAATCACACAGTGACTCGGGCCTTTTATGCGCAGCCGCTCTCTCTGCCCCTTCCCTTCACCGTCTGGACCCTATGAACCATTACGCCAGAGAAAATTAACCTTTCTCTGCATGTGAGAGGCAGATTAATACAGTCACATCATTTTAGCTCTAGTGTAGCATTCGTCTGCATGTAATCAAACAGCTGAAGCAGTCCTTAGTAGTTTAGTTTAGTAATAGTGTATTTGTTTATACATCTACACTGAATAATCTAGAGGGAGCTATTACAGAGAACTCAAAGTGAATTTGGCTGCATGTGGAATTTCATGTCCTTTGCTTGACCCTATACGTCATAAAGGCTCATATTTGGACCCACTCTTCAGCTCCTTAGAATCAGTTTAATGTAGATATTAAACAATGGATATAGGCAGGTTCCACCTACAATGTCCTCCATCTGAGCAACTGTTAAAAACAAACTTTACAGATAATAAACCTAATTTATCCTAATAAGAAATGAATAAGCTACTGGGTTCATACAGCCCTGTACCATGGCAAAGTATGTAATACACAGTAGTGCACTAATGCCCCATTTCTAATGTTTTGGAGCTCAGAGTTAGTGTTAGGTTTAGGATTGCAGTTTTGTTTAGGGCCAGGGTAAACGTGTTAGTTTTAAACAAGCTCAAAACACTTGTTTCCAGTATTTCGAAGCTTAGACTCAGGTTTATGACTACAGTTAAAGTTAGACCTAGTTTTATGGCTAGAATTTGATTAGCTATCGGAAAATCACACAAACTCCTGCTGTTTCTAATCTTTTGGATGCTTAGATTTAAACGTAAGTAAGGTTTAAGGGTAATATTAGGTTTAAGGTTAGGGTAAGTTTTAAGGCTCCACCCATAAATATATTTGATACGAATTTTCTGACAGCCAAATATGTATAGATTCACCTAGAGACAAGGCTGGGATAAATACTGTTAAAATACAGCAAATCTAAAACGTAACCCTTAGACTAACCATAACCCAGGTAGACTGATACAGGTATCCTCTCATGTATATAACATAAATCAAAAATAGAAAATAGAAACATTTCAAAATATATATTCATTATCTGTAACCCTTATCCATTTCAGGGTCGCGGTGGGTCCGGAGCCTACCTGGAATCACTGGGCACAAGGCAGAAACACACCCTGGACGGGGCATCAATCCTTCAAAGGGCGATACACACTCACGCATTCACTCACACACTCACACCTATGGACACTTTAGAGTCGCCAATTCACCTACCAATGTGTGGTTTTGGACAGTGGGAGGAAATTGGAGCATCCAGAGGAAACCCATGCAGACACAGGGAGAACACACCAACTCCTCACAGACAGTCACCCGGAGGAAACCCACGCAGACATGGGGAGAACACACCACACTCCTCACAGACAGTCACCCGGAGGAAACCCACGCAGAAACAGGAAGCTGTGTGACTGTGACACTACAATTAAATTTAAATTAAATAAAAAATAAATATTTAACATTTTATATTACAATTAAAGGCAAGAGGCAAGAACAGAATGTCTATTGGTGGAACACTGAGTCAATTCATAGCTGTTACAGATAATTATTATACATCTGACTGCTAATGACTTTACACAAAGCCTGTAGTTTACGGATTTAACCCTAAACCTTTCCTAAATCCAAGGTAGTAATTTAATAACATTGTTATAAGCATGTCTACTACAAATACCCAATTCTCAATTTGTACTTAACAGGCTAACACTCAAACGAATAAATCCTACACGAGACTACATGTGACAAACAGATATGGTTCATGTTATCCATAAACGGAATCTGAGAGGGGTAGTTTGGTCCGAGGCCAGTCTCATGCTGTGCCACTCTGTCAAAATCCCATCATGCCTGCGGACCCCCAGGGCGAACCAGCACAGGCCGCTAAAACGTGGCGAAAGCAAGGCCCAGTAAAGCTGGCTAATCCTGATAGTTTCTCCATGCCTACTGTGGCCAGCTTCTCCTTATTACCTGTAAAATAATCCAATGAAAATCCTCCAAGGCCTCCTAGCAACCAACAGCAGCGGCTGTCAATCAGCTCGTCGCTAACGTGAACCATGTGGGTCCTGTGAAAAAAAGCCCTCAACCTAAAGTCTGGTCAAGTGTTATATTGTTGTTCCGGACCCTGGCTTAGACGTGAATGTTGACGTGTTTGTGTTAAAGATCATCTGCCTGGATTCAGATCAAAGCCTTGCACACGATAAAGGAATGGGAACAAATGAGAGGTAATGTGTCCATGTTTGGGCAGTTATTAAAGGGCTGTCCTCTGGCCTTGATCTGACCGGGGGGTTGACCTACCCCCCACGCAGCAGGGTGAAATCAAGCACATAATTGAAAAATCTCACATGCAATTCAAACTTAAGCAGGGCCCCTGAAACAATACCAGCACACAACAACTTTAATAAATAACTTCTGGGCGGGCCGTCAATGGAGCCCAGTGTTTGGGGAAGAGCTGAAGCCTGCCGCGTGTGTGTTCTGCACTCTGTGTGTGTGTGTGTGTGTGTGTATAAGAAGCAGAGGTGACACTGACTGTGTTGTCAAGCGTAAATCCCGATGCTGAGGGGCCAGTGAAATGGGTGTCCATATATCAAAGGCCACAGTGAAGGGAGCTGCCATCTGATCTGGCTGCAGGAAATTCAGGATTCCAGGCAGATGAGGGTTTGTAACTGAGAGGGCCGCAAAGCCCCGGGCCCTGGAGCCCCTTGGAGCCCCCCGGAGCGGAGAGAGAGGTGCACCAGCTGTTTCCACTCACTCGTCCGCCGGACTTGAACTCCGCAACCTGCTACATTCTCAACATGGAAGAGGCGAGGGGTACTGGGTTAAGGCCTGGGGTGGGCATGGAGCTGGTGTCGTGTGTGTGTGTGTGTATGTGTGTGTGTGTGTGTGTGTGTGTGTGTGTGTGTGTCTTCAGATATATTTTTGATGAGAACCTGAATGTGGGCAAAAATGAGATGAAATGTGAAAAGTTTTTTATTAACCCTTTAAATGACAGGTTAATTACAGCCAAACTGACTATTCGGTACCTACTGCTCAAGTCTTGTTCAGGTTTGGGGTCACACAGTGCACCAGTGACAGCACAGTCAAAAAAGGCAGTACAGTGATGATAAACTCTACTTTCTCTAAAACATGTTCATAGTGGATTCATAGTGACAGTGTTTTAGGAGAATACGCTGCAGGCTGTGGTTACATGGAGGTGGCCGTGGCTCGTTGGAATTCACTAAAAGAAATCTGCATAGCGACTACATATATTCATTCATTGTCTGTAAACAGTTATCCAGTTCAGAGCCACAGTGGGTCCAGAGCCTACCTGGAATCACTGGGCGCAAGGCAGGAACACACCCTGGAGGGGGCGCCAGACCTGGGTGACCTTCGCAGGGTGACACACACTCACACATTCACTCACACACTCACACCTATGGACGCTTGAGTCGTCAGTCCACCTACCAAGATGTGTTTTTGGACTTTGGAAAGAAACTGGAGCACCCGGAGGAAACCCACGCGGACACAGGGAGAACACATCAAACTCCTCACAGGAGCGGGAATCAAACCCACAACCTCCAGGTCCCTGGAGCTGTGTGACTGCGACACTCCCTGCTGCACCACGACCGTATATAAGGGCAGCACAGTGGCACAGCAGATACTATATTTATATTTATTTTTTCCTGTATATTTGTACATACATATAAACATACAAAAAATATAAGTATTGACAGAATATATGACGTATGAACTGTGCATTATTATCATACATGTATTGAATAGGTGTCAGAAATTCACATAAACCCCTGCCGTTTCTTATCTTTTGGATACTTAGGTTAAGGCATCCATGACATCATTATACATTGTGATTTTGTGAGTTAACGCCAGCCATGGAGCACAGGGGTTCTTCACAACGTGATCATTTAACCAGCACTGCCTTTAAAAACAACAGACCTTCATGACTTCAGGTGATAACCGATCAGTTTGGGTCAGTAATCGACGAAAAGTCGTGCTGGGCTTAGCTCCAGACGTCAAAGAAGCACTGTAGGCTGTATGCAGGTCTGCTCTAAACGGCATCAGATTTCAAATCCAAATGGTCAAATATAAATCCTTGTTGTTGTTTTTACATTCCATTATGTATTTACACTGATAAATATATTAATGTAAAATTCTCATTTCAATAAACAGCCCTTAATGCAAATTTGAGAAATTGCACTCACAGGAACCACTGCGGTGACATAGAGATGTAGTTATGAGAGTGAGGATGCGAAACACAAACACCAGTTAACCCCTTCATATGTATCTCTTTTAGCTACTGACCAGCCCATAGTGAAACACTGAGGTGGACATGACATTGAGGGTGACAAGGAGGACAGAGAGGCAAGAGAGAGAGATAGATAGCTAGATAAATAGAGAGAGAGAGAGAGAGAGAGAGAGAGAGAGAGAGAGAGAGAGAGAGAGAGAGAGAGATAAAGACACAGGAAGATGGAAGATGGAGGGAAAGAATGAAGCCAGAGCAAGAGTGAGGGGGAACAGGGCGAATGAGAGCCCGTAAACGATTACTCGCAAACGTGAGCTGACAGCTGGATGCGTGACCTTGGCGGTGTGGGAGCCAGCTTCATTTACATTACTGCCATGCCAAGTCATTTAGACACCATTCTTATTCCGCCCTGAAATCGCACTGAGCCCCCCCAAAGGCTTAGCAGGCCAAGTTTAGAGTAATTGCCCACAATGAGGTGCTATCTGCATTACAGGCAACCTCGCGCACAATCTGTCCTTGCAGCCAGCCAGCCGAATTGGGTTAAGAATCATATTACACAGTGTCAAGGATAGCGTCTTTGGATGAGTTCACTGTACTTCAGGGTCTTTTGTGTGTGTGTGTGTGTGTGTTTGGTGGCGAGAGTATATTTATGTTGCTTCAAAGATGCTCCCCCTCCTGGACAATGATCCATGTTCATTAAATCTGAGGCTAGGTCAGCACTGGTCAAGGATGGTCACCCGTCTTGTCTGTCAAACACCAGCGCTGTTAAAATGCAAGTATGTGAGCGCCACACTACACCAACACATAGAAACATGCATGCAGTAAACACAGCTGCTAAAATTCATTCTTCAAATACAGGCTTTTAACTATCCAGCTGTGAAGCCATGTATTACAAGCAGATGTCCCTATGCACACCATAGCCCAATGCCAAATGTGGGCTAGAAGTGTATAAACTCTTCAGCGTTGGGCTCTGGAGAAGTGGGCCCACTCTCTCTGGAGGGATGGAGCATTCAGTACATATGGGATCAGTTGGAGTGGTTGTTGTGACCCAAAATTAGTCATAGGGTGCCAACTATTAATAAACCTACTAATATATTCAGTGTCAGAAAATGTGGGTCCAAATAATTTTGGTAATACACACACATACACACACACACACACACACATACATGAAGGTTCTGGGAGACCTACAGAACTGATGGATTGTCTGACATGAGCAGAGTGACCCAACAGCTAAGACTGGGGACATTCTGAGATGCCCTCCCTGAGTCGCCGTTAGTGCACCATTGGCAGACGGCTGCTCAACGCTGGACTACATGCATGCACACTGTTATGACGACTACCCTACACCATGGCAACATCGCCAAAGACTGCAGTAGTGTTGTACAAGACTGTCATGGAGTCACTCAGAATGGCATTGGTCATCTTTAGTCATGAGTCCCGCTCTTGCCTTGATGATAACGACCAGCGTATCCGTGTGTGGAGTTGCTAAGAGGAACGGTTTATTGTCATGCATCATGAGTCCCAAAGACCTGGTGTCACTGTTTCTTCATTACAGGCACTTTAACAGCCCAACGTTAGCATAATGAGCTCCTGAAATCGCAAGACTATTAACCTTCCTCTTGTGTTAGCTTTCTGTTACCATCTCTTATGTTAATGGGTCGGTTTTGACCCGTGTCTTAAATCAGCCATAAGATCACCCTAAAAACAATGAATTATCAACCAATTTGTTTCTTATCATGTGTTTACATTGTTAGGCTTCTTTATTCATGAAAGGATTGGGTTTAATTGTTCCTTGTTGCAGACTGTAAACTGGAGATGTACACTCTACAAAACACACACTCTAAACTGACTGGGCCTTACATGTCTGGACATGTCTGTCTTTCCAGACATAGATAGAAGCCCCTAACTGTAGTTTGAGTGGTTGTAGGAGGAGCTAGCTGCTGTTAGTGTATAGTGTGTTTATGATTCCAGATTTGGTACTTGTTTTTGTTTTCTGATTTAAAATTATACCTGGGTTGAAATTGACCCTAACAACAGAAAAGCCATAATTTTAACAAGAGAATTTTATAATTTAGTAAAACAAAAAATGATTATTGTGTTTAAATAGAAGTTCCTGAGAAAGTCAAAAAGTCTTGATGCAATAAACACATTTACGGAGCACTTGTATGCATTTAAAACCTGAAAATGGTCGGTCAAGACCCTAACACAAGAGGAAGGTTAAGTACCTTCCCAACTCCACACTGAGACGTCTGGAATGCTGCGTTGCCCCTAAAGGTGACTTGACGCTATACTGAGAAACACTACTGTATGTGTAGCTCAATAAATATTGTCCATATCAATCTAAATTATTTATTTTTATTTGTTTATTTTTTATTTTATTTGTGTGCATAGCTTTATAATGCATCCCCAAAGTATATATAAGCTTCTCCTCTTAAGCACTATTTTGGAGATACGTTATAAAACTATATTACCTTAGAGAACATGAGCTGGAGAAACATGTGCCCCTCACCACTGGAAGTCTGACCCTTCTCTGACCCTTGGCCTAAGGATCTGATGTTATCTAAACAAACTAAATCAGTCTAAATGACCACAGATAACTTAATAACTCATTAACAACAGCAATAATGTCCCCTCACTGACCGCCCTGTGCTCGGACATATGGCAAGTTACAAAACACCCTTAGGCAGTCTTATTAAGAGAAGGGAAAAACTTTTACATACACTCCACTCTTCAAAATAAAGGTCCTTTGAGCGATGCCATAGAGGAACCAATTTAGGTTCCTTAAGGACCATGTTTGTTAAAGAAATGTGTGAGTGAGAAGACTCATTACTTGATCTAAAGGTTCTTTACCGATTTATTATTATGAGCAAAAAATGGTTCTTCTATGGCATCCCCCAAAGGACACTTTGTAGCCTCTTTAGTGTATGGTACCCACTTTTAACCAGTTAAGCTGGAGTGTATGTAGATCAGTAGATCTCAGCTGACACTCTTACCAAAAGGCAGCGTGAGTCTTCTGGAATGATGTAGTCGGTGCCGACAGAAGCCGATCTGATCCGAGAGGAGATTTATGGATTCGCTGGTAATTATGAACTCCTGTTCCCTGATCAGCAGATGTGCGGAGTGTGTCTGATCCTGGAACAGTCAGACAGTGCCCAGTGCCGTCTCCTCACCTCACTGTGAGAGGGATTTATGGCACATTTCACACACGGCTGCTGCTCCAACAGCAATGACTCCATTCAGGACACAGCCATGTTAATTAGACAGCTCAGTCTCACAGCACTCCTGCTCCACTGCTGACTGGCTCCGGGACAGCAGGGTTTGGAGGTGTTGGGGAGCACTGAATATGTCATACTACAGTCGTTGTTGATAGGGCTTTTGGCTATGTATGTTTGTGTGTAAGTAAAAAGGGGAGCTGACACTATGGCGATACTTACACAGCTGCATGCTGCTGACAGTCATGTACCGTCACTTTTTTTTTTTTACACCAGAATGACACTTTTTCAACACTTTGTCAACATAAAACACCACATTTTTTTTATGATTTTTTACAATTTTATTTTATGTTTTGCTGATTTCCCTGTTCAAGAGTCTACTCCTAGTCACACACAAGGCCACCTCCCTCAGGTGATGCCAACCCACCACTTCTTTTTGCGCTAAAGGAACTGTAATCCCACTGTAAACTACACTGGAAATTATTTTAAACATTGAAATTCATACAAAATCAAAATTCTTATTGAACAAAACCAAATATTCATTCATTCATTATCTGTAACCTCTTATTAACCAGTTCAGGGTCACGGTGGATCCAGAGCCTACCTGGAATCTCTGGGTGCAAGGCGGGAATACACCCTGGAGGGGGCGCCAGTCCTTCACAGGGCAACACACACACACACACTCACGAGTCAATAATCCACCTACCAACGAATGTTTTTGGACTGAGGGAGGAAACCGGAGCACCCGGAAGAAACCCACACGGACACAGAGAGAACACACCAACTCCTCACAGACAGTCACCCGGAGCGGGAATCGAACCCACAACCTCCAGGCTCCTGGAGCTGTGTGACAGCGACACTACCTGCTGCGCCACCGTGCCGCCCCTTTTATTTTAAACCAAATAAAAACACAAACAATTATTACAAGAGACATGCATTACGCAGCCCACTCATTTGTCCACCACCCCCCGGTTTTTTCCGGCTATGTCATAGACCTTGTGATGGACAGGGTGCCTATCAATTGGACCCTTGTGCCCATTGATTCTGGGTAGGCTCCAGACCCACTGTGACCATTATCAGTTTCAAGTGCTAAATGAATGAATGAATGAATAAATGCTTGTGTGTGTGTGTGTGTGTGTGTGTGTGTTTGTTATATGACATTAAAACCTTTCAACGCTCCTCAGTGATGTGGGGCCCTGAATAGACCTCTGTAGCCGTATTGATTGGGCCTACCTTTAAAAACCAATAACTGTCCAGAAGAAAGTGATTTCCCAATCCAAGCACAGAATTCCCTCTGTCGCGTTAGCGATTCAGCTATTGATACACCTTTATGGTTTACATCTATCACTTTCTGTATTATATACATGCAGCTATCATAATTACTGATAGCCAAACACTTCACTATACATCACTGATATATGGATCTGGGTCTGTTTCCAATCAGCGGACATGTAAATGACTATCATTTCTCATTCATCTTTAATCATACCACATGACCTCTATGTTGACCATAGCTCAAGTCCACATCTGGTCTAAGGTCAATCTTTAAATGCCTTTTCATTGATCTGTATAATACCAATAGTATTGACTGCTTGCCTTTGTAGCTGCTATGGCCACCTCTTGACCTATCGCTGCATGATTCGTATTATACTGCCAGCACTACATAACAGTGTGACATACAAAAGAGCAGGATGCCTTAAATCACGCACCGAACAAATACAAATCAAATGTAACTGCTAGAACCAGCCAGGTCACTTCAGCGGGCGAGGATCTGCTCCAGAGCATTCTGTTGGCAGTGGAGTGTACACAAGCTGCGTGCAGAGTTGAACATCGGTTACAGACGGTCAGAGGTTGCATCCTATCAATTGGCAGGAAAAACTGGGGGTGGGGGAGTAAAAGACCAGCCTTGTCTCTTCCCTCAACATCCACAGCTGAGTTGCTCAAATTCCCAATTTAAATGCATAATTCATATATTTCTAAGAGCAGTAACGTCACCATCATTATTGGTACCTAGACCTTTGCCTTTTGCTTTAAATTTTTGATATTGGATTTTAGTAGGAGTCCAAACAGTGAAGAGCAGCTCTTAACAACAAGAGCCAGTGTGTTTTTGACCTGTGGCTTTTTCACTTAAACCAGCTGTTAAACCTTTTAAACCTGTTGTTTTCACAAAGCTATATTTGTTTCCATGTGTGTACTTACTTTTAATGAAGTAACAATATTTTCGCTAGAGGACGAGTCTCAACTACGCTCCCCACATCACCGTGCCACAAATTAAGGTGCAGCACAATGTTAATCTAATCTATGTCTCCTAAATTCCCAAATATTTTCTCTGTAACTCAGTGGCTGGGACTCGGCGGGAGGCCTCTTAGACAGCCGTAGCTTGTGTCTGCAGCCCTTATTGGGTTAGGCCCAATTATTCTCAGTGTGCCTTGCCGTAAACTATTATTGTAGGGAAAGCCCACTACTAATCACACACCGCGCTGTTTGTATAAACTGCTAAATTGGTTAATGCCACTGTGGCTGAAGCCTCTCCTTCATGTGGGGCGTTTCCTCGGAGGGGCCTCTCATTCTCACAGGCGGAAAAAGATGCTGAAACAGCAGCAGAGCTAAGTACAGCGCTTCGGTTGTGGTTTTATACTTTAACCGCTGCAAAATGTCAGACAACTGCAGTCCATACAGTAGCACAAACACATTATCCCATCACAACTGCAGGCCTCGCTCTGGATTATGATATATTACAACGGGATAACCAATAGTGGGCTGTGAACATTATATAATAAACCTGACTTAAATTAGAGTGGGCAGTTATGGACACTACATAACCAAATGCTGGTCAGCGTCAACAATTCTTCTGAAATCAAGAGTTTTAATACAGAGTCCGTCACCATTTCAGCAGTTACAGCTTCTCCAAGGAAGGCTTTACACCATATGTTGGAACATTCTGGTGAAGATTTGATGGAATTCAGATACAGGAACATTAGTGAGGTCAAGCACGGGTGTAGATCTGGATCAAAACTGGCATTTCAGCTCATCCTAAAGGAGGCTGGAGCAGCATCATCATTTCTGGGAGTGCCATTCCATCACCTGAGGGGTTTTATACCACCCTAGCTGGGGCCTGGCATTGGTCATGTTGACCTCTAACTCCTGGGCAGCGCACAGACACAGTCGACTGAGATTAGGCCACCAGGCCCCAGTATTTCTCAACGTATGAGTAAGGCATTATCTATATACAGCCCTGGAGTCCTAAGAGAGCACTTCTCAATCCAGAACAGACAGTGCCTCTGTCTCCCTCCCGATGAGTGACACCGGAGAACAGAATGAGCCGATTGTTCTAATCGTGACCACCAAGGGCTTGATTGAGCGGCTTGGGCTCGCCATGGCCTCCCAACTGGCATTAGTCTAATTCTGCCCGCCCATGGAGCGGGCACCAGAGCCCATGTCAATTGCCAGTCCCCCAGTGGGAGAGAGTGAGCAAGAGAGAGAGAGAGTGAGAGACTGAGACTTCTGCACCCACCACCCCACCTTCTGCCTCAGGCCTGTAATCTCAGATTAGGGGGCGGATCAAAGGCTGGATTAAATTTGGGCCACTGGGCAAGGGCGGAGATTATGGCACGATGGCACAGTGGGCTTTCTTTGAAAGTTAAGTGCGTGTAGGGGGTAAGGCGCACTAAGTCAATGTGTGCAAACATTTGTGTGTGTGTGTGTGTGTGTGTGTGCTTGTTTTTGTAAACTTCCTGGGCCGAGGTCCTGATTTAGTAGGAAAACTTAAGATGATATATTATGTAAACAACAACACCAATGTATTCTCCTGCCATGAAAACATACAAGTACACTTACTTCCTTAATATCACTGTGGCTCAAAACTGTGTATATGCATTTAGTGGATTTTAAACTATTTAATTTAAATATAAATTGTGTTTTCCATACAGTGGATGAAATACAGAAACTGTAGTTCAGCAGGTAGTGTGTCGCTGTCACACAGCTCCAGGGGCCTGGAGGTTGTGGGTACAAGTCCTGCTCCGGGTGACTGTCTGTGAGGAGTTGGTGTGTTCTCCCTGTGTCCGTGTGGGTTTCCTCCGGGTGCTCCGGTTTCCTCCCATGGTCCAAAAACACACGTTGGTAGGTGGACTGGTGACTAAAAAGTGTATGAGTGTGTGTGTTGCCCTGTGAAGGTCTGGGGCACCCTCCAGGGTGTATTCCTGCCTTGCACCCAATGATTCCAGTTAGGCTCTCGACCCTGAACTGGATAAGCGCTTAAAGATAATGAATGAATGGATGAATGATCCCAACCAACACATTGCTTGAAACTGACAGAATATTTAAATACACTATAAACATGTTGAGATTTCTCTATATACTAGTTATTAACAAAATTGATGTATATTATACTGCAGTGTAAACATGTGGGATACATTTAAGACCTCATATCTTGATAGGGCATGAAAACAAACGTGTGTGTGTGTGTGTGAGAGAGAGAATGAGTGAGTGAGTGAAACTATAGACGAGTTTGAGTGGCCTGCCTGACACACTGAGGGTATAACTAATACAGTTGCATTGTGTCAGTTCGGCAGTTAGCAGGCCTCAGTCGCACACCAAAAGCCGCTGTGTTTTTCTTCAGCGTTTCATAGACAAGAGGCTGCTTCCCTGAGCCTCTAGGGTGGGATTATGGAGGAAAAGCTGGCAGAAAAGGGAGCATAACCTTCACTTTTCTACCCCCGTGCTTTTGAGCAGAATATACCACAAACCATGACTTCCCCGGCTGAGGGTAGGAGGGGAGGCGCTCTGAATAGCGATAGCCAACCAATTTACTCCTCTTCTGTAGCACAGCATTGGCTTAAAGCAGCGTGTAATCCTAGCCCCCTCTAACTGTCTGCTTCCAGTGGGGGCTCATCACAAACAATTAAACTCACCATACATTTAATAGCATTCGCCGAGGCTTTTCAGCCTTTCACTGTGTTTCATCCCTTTTTTGTCAAAAGTTGTTTTGATTTTTTTTCTCCTGAGCCCCCCCCCCTTCCCCGCCCCCATTATATTTTATTATTAAACATGCCGTTAATAAGCTTTACGAAGCCAATTAACTTGATTGTAACGCTCTCGACTGGATAATATGCCCTTGTAGTGCTCTAAGTGATCTCACTGATACTGCTCCTGCCCTGATATTTACCCCAAATTGGAAGTGCACTTTGTTGGTAGAGATTTTTATTTCTCTACAACATTTTTACCTTAATTTACTGTAATTGTACACTTCTACTGTACCATAGTGTATTACAGTGATTTTTACCCTGTGTGTGTGTGTGTGTGTGTGAGATACTTTTGGAATATTATTGCTTTAACGCTAGCTTACACACACAAACACACACACACACACACATGCAGCAGTGTTAGTGCCAAGGTTGTGCAGCAGTGGGTGGATAAGGTCCCCAAATCAAATTCACCCCATCACCAGCAAATCTGCCCCTCAGCTACAGAGCGCCTGAAAGAGCCGCTAAGAAAAGTTACAGTGCACGGCTCTGGCAGTCTGCTCCCTCCAACGCTGCTCTCTTTCAGCCTTTGTTACACAAACATTCGTGTGTGAGTGTGTGTGTGTGTGTGTGTGTGTGTGTGTGTGAGAGAGAGAGAGAGAGAGAGAGAGAGAGAGAGAGAGAGAGAGAGACAGAGAGACAGAGAGACAGAGAGAGAGAGAGAGAGACAGAGAGAGAGAGAACACATACACCCATTTTTATACAGTGTCAGGACAAGGGCTAATAAATGTGTCCGTATATAAGAATTAGACCTATATTATATATACACAAACATATATAAAGTATAAATTAAAAACATACTTCCTGTATATTGTTGCTGTCCAATCTTTGTCGATTTCTAGTTTACTGCATCATTCAAACACAGCAGCTCTGGAGTGTGGACCAATAGAAATGCTTAAAATGATCTGAAATATATTCTTTTTACTGTTAAACAGATACTATTTTGGGGGATACATGTTTTTAATTTGACATTGATGATATATGTATTATACAGTAAGACTCAAAGTGTAATATATATATAAACAGCACTATTCTAAGCTCTACCCCTACATCTTAACTCTAAAGCCCAAAGCTAACACCACAGTAAATGAATCATACTGTTTACAGTAGAAAGAAAATGATTATGTGGGTTTTTGTAAATACATAGGTCTTGAAAATGTACAAACACACACACCCACACACACACACACACACACACTCACACACACACACAGGTCTGGGTTTTTCCTTCTTTCCCTTGATTAAAGATAAAGAACATAAAACCAGGCCAAAGTCAGTGGGGTTCAGCTCTCTCTCTCTCTCTCTCTCTCTCTCTCCTCAAAGGGCTCAGTGCAAACGGTGGGAGCACAGAGCCAAGCAAAAGGGCAACCATTTATCACAGTGCCTCCAAAGTGAAAGGACCCAAACATCTCTCTTTTCCTTCGCTCTCCTCCTTTTTTCCCGTCCTCTCTCGGCATCCCTCCTTTCTCTGGTTTTGTGTGACTGTTGCCAGCCGTTTGGAAGGAGAGTGAAAAGAGGAGTAGGAGTGTTGGTGGGACTCAGCTTCACTAGTGTATGGTCAGTTCTCTCACACTGTTGTTGAAGTGCCCCTTTGTGTGTGTGTGTGTGTGTGTGTGTGTGTATGTTTGGGGTGGGGGGTGTGTGTGATTTGTCAGGGAATAGTGGCAGAAGTCAAGCCCCAGAGGGTGAAAGGGTATGACCTAAGCAGAGCTGGCCCTGAGGCCGGCCGTTAGAATGGTGCAGGGGCCCAAAAGAATGACCGCTTGTCCAGGGCCCGAAAAAAATCACCACAAAAGGGGCCCATCTGCATACTTCAGGTAGAGCTCTGTTATTGGAGTTGACAGGGGTGTGACAGCCTGAATGGAGGAGGGAGTGTGAGTGTGTGTGTGTGTGTGTGTGTGTGTGTGTGTGTGTGTGTGTGTGTGTGTGTGTTTGAATGGCAGCTCTTTCCCTCCTTCAGGCTGAGAAGAAAACCAATAACAACTAATCTCTTCCCGCTATAATAAACAAAAACAGTAAACAATGGCATTGTTTACACGTCCAGCGGGCAGAAGCGGCACTGACTGGCCTTTTGTAACAGACTGGACGACAGAATACCACGTCAAGTCAGGGGCAGAGGCCATTCGAGAGACAGAGAGAGTTAAAGAGCATGAGTGAAAAATTGGGAGAGAAAGAAAGAGAAAGGGTAGAGAGAGAGAGAGAACAGAGAGAAAGTGAATAAAGTAAATATAAAGGGGAGAGAGAAAAAAGAAAAAAGAGAACAGAGGAAACAGAAAAGATTTCTCAAAGATTGAGAAAGAAAGAAAAAGCAAATGAGAGAGAGAGAGAGAGAGAGAGAGAGAAAGAACAACAGAAGGCGAGAGAAAGATAGAATGAGTGAAAGATGTGGAGAGAAAAAAAAAATGGGATAAGGGAGAGAAAGTGTGTGAGTGTGTGTGCGTGTGTGTGTGTGTGTGTGTTAGTGGGGGTGGGTGGGGGGGGTTCTGTTTGTGAGTTCCCACCTCTCTTTGGGGAATAGGAGACTGTGACACAAGTGGTTCTCACATGGCCAGGAGCCTGATCTTCCAGAGAAACACACAGACACAGAGAGCTTCCGCTCGGCTCTGCGGAGATGAAGGAGGGATCCACTGGTGTTTTATGTGAATGAGGCATTTCCCTTCAGACTCAGGCTTTATTAAAAGTTGTTGTTGTGATATTCTCAAAGGGGGGGCTGTTGCTGTTTTTTTTTTCTTTTCTCCAGAACACTGAGGAAGCCTTTCTCCTCTGTGGTTAGAGCTCGCAGAGAAAGACGGGGACGCGTTCGGGCAGGGGATCATTGGAGGGTTAAAAATGAAACAGCCTTACCACACGTTCACTTTTATAATTACAACAGATTCTGTTTGATAATGATTTAAATATTTACTTTATATTTACTGTTAAATACACACACACACACACACACACACATATATATATTTATATTACATATATTTACAAAATATATGTATTTTGACCAAAGCATGTCACAGGCATTCCGTGTTCACTTGTGGACAATGGGTGTAATATAGCTCTGTTAAATTACCCTTTCTTATATATATATATATATATGTATATATATATATATATATATATATATATATATATATATATAAGAAAGGGTAATTTAACAGAGCTATATTACACCCATTGTCCACAAGTGAACACGGAATGCCTGTGACATGCTTTGGTCAAAATACCACAAGGATCAAACACAGCAGTCTAAACAGACCGGTTTCAGCGCTTACATGAGAATGAGCCACAGCTCAGTTCAGCACGAGAGCCCAGGAGTGAAGAGTGAGGAGCAGAAGCTCTGGATTGTAGTTTTTCTCAGCTCTTGTTATCACCATATGTAAACAGTACTCTTATTTCTCCATTTGTTATGTTGCATGTAACCTCGTCTCCACGTTCTCACATATACGCAGGTACAACGCAGGTTTCTGCAACAGCCACTGGACGATACTCCATGTCCTAACTGTGAGTGATATGAGTGTTAGAAACCAAACTCTCCTGCTATGGCTCAGACGTGGACTAAATGTTATTGAACTGGACCTGGGACCGGGTCGATCCAATTCTGCTGTGCCGTTTCAATAGGGCCCAAGCTTGAGGTGTCCTGACTGGTCAGTTGTTGGTTTGCATTAGGACTTGACCCACAGACTACACTCTTGTGTTGACACAGTTTAAGTCTCACTTGCAGTTACAACAGTGTTAGGAGAATAAAACCAGTGTGTTACAAACGATCCAGTCAGCTGTGGAAACAAGGCTGGAGATGCAGCTCTGTTCACCACACTCCACTCAGTCAAGGGCAGTTGCAATTTCACTGGTCCAAATCCATAGCTCTTTCTAATTGGCTGAGGACTTATACTGCACTCCTCTGAGTTGACTGTGAACGTTCAGAAAAACCTACACTGACCTACACTGTAAAAAAGAATCCACAATAAATAAATACATTTACAATAAAAAAACAGCAGCTACGGTTGACAACATTTCACTGTAAAATTACAGTATTATTTTTGGCAATTTTAAATTTTACTTTCAAGAACTGTTTTGTTTACAGTACTTTTCTGTTAAAAAACAGATATACACCATAAAAAACCCATAGTATTTACATTAAAAAGACAAAAACTAAGACTAAAACATTGTTTTGCCATAAAATTAAAAACAGTGTAACAGTTAAACAGTGTAACAAACGAGAGAATGGAACTGCATCCTATATTCAGCCCTTAAAAGGTATTGCCGAAAGGAGCAAACAAATGTGCAGCATCTGGGCACCACCCTCCAGCACTCAGACACAGGTGAACTTTCCTGGCCAACACGCATCCTGTCACAACATGCACTGAAACCCAAACACACACAAATACACACAAAAAATCACCCCAATGCAACCCCAAATCAAAAAGTCCCAAGATACTTTGACAATCACAGAAACTATGGAGCTGCGAGGCATGTTGGGAGCTCCCTAATGAGTCTTAGCTCCAACCAGTCGTTGGACACTTGTACCACCCCTAATGGTTTGTGCATTTACCAGTGAAATAATGTAATTTTTACTGTAAAGAGATGTAAAAATGAGTGTTTAATCTGATAAAAGTAGTTACATTATTTCACTGTTTTTTTCACTGTAAAATTTACAGACAAATTTTACCGTGTAGGTTTTAATTGTTTGCTTCTTCCCAGTTAGCAGTGTTAGCGATACCAGTTGATAATAGATATAACACTCAAAGTGAATCAGTGAATCTCAATTAATTCTGCTTCATTTTATGAAACAGCCATTACACTGACACCTTGTGGCCTGGATGTATCAGAGAGTTGATACTAAACCTGTTTTAGACATGGCTGCTTCCACAGGGCTGACCCACGATATGGAGCATACCTTCATAGAAAATAAATAAATAAATAAATAAATAAATAAATAAATAAATAAATATAAACAGATCAAGAAATGAATAAATATTTTCAGATAAACTGTTTGCTATTTTTGTTGTTATAAATAACTTCCTGTCTACAGCTCCCTTCCTCTGGCGGCGGAGTGGTGTTAGTCAGAGGGTCTGCAGGTTCGAGGAGGAAAAGGAAACAAAGCGCTTGTCATTGGAAGCAGATGCAGAGTTGTACAGAGACACAGAGAAGATGTGTCGAGGTGAAGAGGCTTTTTATTTATTTATTTAAATTTTCCCCCTGCTGTCCTTGTGCTCAGTCTGGAAGCAGTTAAGATCCACCAAGGCTTCAGACTGGAGAAAAGGCAGAGGGAATACAAGAGAGAGAATCAAGCAGGAATGTTGAATCGTCTTCAGGAGAAGAGAAGAGGTCATACGTATACACTGATCTCTTACACACACACACACACACACACACACACACACACACGAGACATAAAGCTGCAAACCATCTCCACAGCAATAGAGTTGCCAAATGCTTGAGCATGCATTATGCTGTAAGTCTGATTATGGAAGTGAATCATGATGTTCTCTGGCTTCTTCGCAGACACGGAAATAAACACCTCCACCTTTTCCAGAAGTTATTTCTTCCTGAAGCAAAGCAGGAACATTAGGTGAGAGAGCTTGAGAAGAGTGACTGAGACTGAGAGAGAGAGAGAGAGAGAGAGAGAGAGAGAAATCTAATTCACACAACACTCCCATTACCTCAAATGTACTCGATCAGCCAGGGCCCGTAGGTTGTGTGAAGTTTAATAGTCATCCCACATTTCTTCTGAAATTAGAACAGTGGATCTGTGTATTCTGAAGTGATGAAACTCCATTCACTGTACCTTTGGGATGAATGGGGGTAGTGTTTATGATCCAGAACTCACCTACCATCAGTACCTGACCTTGCTTAAGAGCTTGTGGCCTAATGCCATCAAATCCTCACAGGTATGTTCCAAAATCTACTTCAAAACCTTTTGGTAGTAGATTAGAAGCTGTTAATGCTTTAAACTGAATAAATTCTGAATAAATTCCAGATTAAATCCCATAAATGATCAAGTGTGTCTGTATTCTTCGCAGTAATGTGCAAATGGCTATAAAGGCCATTGGAGCCGGCCCTTGAAAGGGTGAAATATTTGGCAACCCTGCCTTAAAATAGCTTAAATAAACATAATATCACTGTTATCTATTAATAACTAATGCTATAACTATAAGCAATAATAGCAGCCATATTAAAAAACAGGTTTTCCAACATCTAACAATATGCCGTGTGTTTGGGGTAAGAGGAAAACAGGTAAATTAGATTTGGTCCAAACAGAAGACCTTGACCATGCCCCTGTCCTCATATCCCATAATGCCAAGCTATGTATAGCAGTCAGAGGAAGTGGCGGGTCATGGCGGCTCTTTTATCCTGCGTGTTGGCGTGCGAGTGTGTGCTGGTGCGAGTAAGTGAAGATGAATGGTGTCTAAGATAAATGTGCTGGGGACGTTATGCCATAGACCCCCCTGCGGCCCCCGCATTGCCCCACGAACCCCAGCACCATGACATCAGAACAGAAGGAGCAAGCATCCTGGCTTTGTGGAAGGGGCTAATTTAATTTGTACCTTCCAACGAGGGGCTAAATATGTTTGAACTGTGTGTGCGAGCGCCGTGTACCCGCCACTCCGTTCTCACGGGAAAATTAGCATGTAGCATCTCCAGTTCCGTCCCAAAAAAAAAAAAAGCTAATTTGATTATTTCCTTTGCTTTTCCTGTTCCCGCTCACCCTTTCTCTCCCTCCGCCGCTCTCAGATTCCTCACTCTCTCGCTCCCTCCATCTGTTCCGTCTCTTTGGGGTTGCTCTCGCCTTCATGGCCACACATACAAACACATTCTCTCTCTTTCTCTGTCTCTCTCTCTCACACACACACACACACACAGAACACTTTTTGACATACCCTGGGGGTGGCCCTGTTGACCTTCTTCATGTCTGTTCTGAATCTGACGTAAAAAGTCTTGTTGCTAGGGACAACGGTTTTGTTTAGTAACAAATATGACCTTCCTCACCTCTTTGCAAATCTGCTGTATTATTTCTGCTCACTTTAGCCCAGGTCTGTATAACTGACCTAACAACAGCATCCGCGGTGGCTATGGAGACAGTGAATAGAGCTCAATATCACTACCTATAAATCTACACAGCTTTTAAAAGAGAACAGAGTGCAATCTGACACACACACACACACACACACACACACACACACACACACACACACACAGAAAAAACATGTATCCCCATTTATGTGGATTTTTAATCGTTGTTTATATTTTGTATTGAATATTTAATTGTGCATACTATTGCATTGTATTACAGAGGGAAGTGCAGGGAGCTGTTGAAGATATAGGGCTGTGTGCTGCCTAAATGGGGAACTGAACCCCAGTCTGCCACCTGCAGGGCAGTGGAATTACCCACGGCTCTACTCCACACATGACTTATTACAGACATTACGTTACAGTTCTGACATTAACAGTCTGGACACATCTGACTGTAGCTGTAGTTTCCG